>NC_079978.1:16359152-16361652 GCF_029852145.1 Microplitis mediator | reverse complement strand
ATGAACTATTAACTGAATTGAAAATCATAAATACTTTTATTTATTTATTATAAACATAATTTTTTATTCCAAGGACAAAACAATAATTTAAACATTTAGATCTAAATAATTTCGTGTTTCATTTTTAAAGTTTTTTGTACAGTTGTTAACTCGTGAAATTTTATAGATTTTTCTAATTCTTGTAGCTGCCCGGGAAAAAATCATCAGAATTGATGCAATATGACTATTTCATCAAAATTTTGATTATTTTTTAACCAAAAAAAAAATGGCTGGCCAGAGAAAAAAGACTTGATATCAGAGATTAAAAGTGTTAAAAAAATTTTGAATGATAACGATGACATTTCGTCGCAAACAAAGTTGAAATTACTTGAATCCCACCCGGGAAAAAATCAAACAAAGTTAATCATTCATGATTAAGCTTGGTCATGCATGATATTGCATCAATTCTGATGATTTTTTCCCGGGCAGCTACAAGAATTAGAAAAATCTATAAAATTTCACGAGTTAACAACTGTACAAAAAACTTTAAAAATGAAACACGAAATTATTTAGATCTAAATGTTTAAATTATTGTTTTGTCCTTGGAATAAAAAATTATGTTTATAATAAATAAATAAAAGTATTTATGATTTTCAATTCAGTTAATAGTTCATTTTTTGTGTTTTTTTTAGATTATAATAATCAATTCATTAGTAATAAAAAATGTAGTTTAAAAATTAAATGCAAATATTTCTCATTTTTGAACGATCATATTAAGTATTATTCACAGTATTATTTTTAATATTATTCAATAATATGTTATAATTATTTTGATATTCCAATAAAACGTTGAAAAGTTTTGGTGTGCCTATTGCCATATATTTTATTAGTTCAACTACTACTCGTCAGAGTTGATTATTCAACTACTACTCCTTTCATAGTCTATCTTAAAAACGTTGTCAAAATAAAAATATTCAATTATCTACGTTATTTTGCGCTTCAATCAATTCAAAATTGTTTATATTTTCATAAAAATCATTAACTTGAACTAATAATTACAACTTTATATATTAAAAGTAGGGTCAAATACGTTTTACTTTGAAACCTGTTTAACTACTGGGTACTTTACCTTACGTTTTCGAATTATTATCATAACTAAAAATTAATACTCACCTCTTTAATAAAAGTAACTTTACGCTTCTAATTAATTTATCAATAAACACCAAATAACACGTCAATATCTTCAAACCCGCGCTTTTCACTAAACAAAGACATCAAAATGTTCACAAGAAGTCAACATAAAGTAATATCTACCATGACAGCATTATTCTATCGCTAATTGTTCACATAAAGGTAATATTTACATATAGCTAAATATTAACCTGAAGTGGTTAACAGAATATCAACAACTCGAAGTTATCATTTTACTTAACTAAAAAAGTCAGAATTTATAGAACATTTTTGGGATGACAAATTGTCAAAATTAAAGTGGTAACTTTTATTTATCTTCAAAAAGTCATCATTTATTACGACATTTTACGGTAACATTTTGCTAACTTTTTTTATATTAAATTTTGTGAACATTTTTATGGTAACTTTAAAATAACTTTTAAAAGTTATCTTTTTATGAAGACTTTTTGTTATCATTTTGTTAACATTAAGAAATAGCAAATAGTTGATTTGAAATAGGTAACTAAATGCTAACAAAAAGCTAAGCTAGCCACTTGGGGCTGCCTTAGACATGTTTTTTGACCATAGCGCCTGCGTAGCTTTATTCTTATATAGCGTCTAAGAGCATTCCTTTAAGATGTTAATAGCTGTTTTGTTTGATCTTTAGGTTTACTAATTAATGCGAGAATAGCACGAGCACAAGAGATACTTTTTAATTTGTCTTTAAATATATCTATAAATTACTGGAAAAATGAGAAATAAAAAAATTGTATGTTGTAAAATAAGTTACATTTGTAATTGCAAAGATTAGTCTATTAACAGGAGTTATCAGATATTTTCGGCTGAGTTTTTTTTGGAAACAAAATCTCTAAATACAAAATACAGACCACATATTGATGCACTACTGTCTAATCTAGCGAAGTGCGCTTAAATTGTTTGACAAGATTCGTTTGTTTAAGAGAAAAACTCGGTCAAAGTTTCCATTTACTGTACATGTGCAACAAAGATAGTACCGTTCGTGGACTCGAGTGTAATAGAGAGAGGATAACGAACCCCTATTAATATAATAGTTTGTTAATTATTAATATTTTTATGAAAATTAATTTTTGAGTACATATCTTACCATACACTGACACTTATGTACTGTCGGGTAAACCAGTATGGAAAGGATTCTGCGGGCAGAGTTATAAGACAGTTAAAGTTAGAAATGACATAAGAAGAGGGTGAAACGAAAGAAATTCAAAGCGGAAGAAAATGGCGAGTCTACAGTATTAACATAAAGATAACATTCTGAATCTTATAAATCAACATAAAAATATTGTCAATTTATTACCTTTTTGGTATAAAAAAA
>NC_079978.1:15999152-16004152 GCF_029852145.1 Microplitis mediator | reverse complement strand
ACCGTATTTCCGTAAATTACGGAAAATCCACCGTAAATTACGGTAAAACCACCGTAAATTACAGTAAATCCACCGTAATTTACGGTAAATCGGTACTTTACGGTGGATTACCGTAAATTACGGCGGGTATACCGTAAATTTACCGTCGAATACGATAAATCCGTAAAAAAATTCAGGTGGATTACCGAATTACCGTAATTTAGGTGGATTACCGTATTTCCGTATTTTACGGTAAATCCACCGTAAATTACGGAAAATCCACCGTAAATTACGGTAAAACCACCGTATATTACGGTAAAACCACCGTAAATTACGGTAAATCGGTATTTTACGGTGGATTACCGTAATTTACGGTGGGTTTACCGTAATTTACCGTAATTTGGGTCCGTTAGGGAGATTAATAAAAATTACCACTTTAATTTTGACAATTTGTCATTCCAAAAATGTTCTATAAATGTTGACTTTTTTAATTAAGTAAAATGATAACATCAAGTTGTTGATATTCTGTCAACTACTTCAGGTTAATATACAGCTATATGTAAATATTAGCTTTATGTGAACAATTAGCGATAGAAAAATGCTGTCATGATAGATATTACTTTACGTTGAGTTTTTGTGAACATTTTGATGTCTTTGTTTAGTGAAAAGTGCGGGTTTAAAGATATTGACGTGTTACTCGGTGTTTATTGATAAATTAATTAGAAGCGTAAAGTTATTTTTATTAAAGAGGCGAGTATTAATTTTTATTTATGATAAAAATTCGCGAAAACGTAAGGTAAAGTACCTAGTAGTTGAACAGGTTTCAAAGTAAAACGTATTTGACCTTACTTTTAATATATAAAGTTGTTATTATTAGTTCAAATTAATGATTTTCATGAAAATGTAAACAATTTTGAATTGATTGAAGCGCAAAATAACGTAGATAATTGAATATTTTTAATTTGACAACGTTTTTGAGATAGACTATGAAAGGAGTAGTAGTTGAACAATCAACTCTGACGAGTAGTAGTTGAACTAATAAAATATATGGCATTAGGCACACCGAAATTTTTCAACGTTTTATTGAAACATCAAAAGAATTCTAACATATTATTGAATAATATTAAAAATTATACTGTGAATACTTAATATGATCGTTTAAAAATGAGAAATATTTGTATTTAATTTTTTAATTACATTTTTTATTACTAATGAATTGATTATTACCCTGAGGAAAAGATCTGATAAATTCCCATAAAAAACATTCGTTAACAGAAAGTGATTAGTATTTGTCTATGGAAAACCTTATGAAAACTTATAAAATCATTTTCTTATAACGAGAATGTCGAAAATATTTTCGACTTCAAATTTTCATAAAAGTTATAAGAATCATGAAAGAGTAATGTTTAATATTTGGCAGCTATGAGTAACTATAAGAAGATAGAACGATGGTTATGTTAATGAATAATATTTAATGAGAACGTCATTGGAGTAATTTTATTAGAGTTTACTAGTACAACAGTCGAAAAAAATATTTTTATTAACTGTTCTTTGTTATTTGTACAAATAATCTGATCGAACTTTTTTTAGAAACAATTTTCACAAGAGTTAATGAGTTAGTTCATACTGCTTTATCATCAGTTTTTATCAGCAGATTAACGTTTTTCGTAATTTTTTATGCCAAATTTCGGGAAAAATTGACTATAAATCCCGAAAATAATTTTTGTTTCATGACTTGATAAAGAGATTTAGTTCAGAATTTTCATCCAGATTTTCGTAATATTCTCTGATAGGATTTATATGGAAAGTGCAGTCAGTCAACACGATTACAAGAGAAAATATTGACGAGAATCAATAAGTATCTAAGTTCATATAATTTTACCAGTTGTTATCAGAGAAATTTTTTGTAATTCTTTATGCCGAATCTCGAGAGAAATTGACCACGAATCTCGAAAATAATATTTATTGTATGAGAATATTAAAAATGATTAGTTGAGAATTTTAATTAGCTTTTTCATAACATTTTTTGAGAGGATTTCCACAGAAAATGCAGTCACCCAACACGAATGCAACAGAAAATATTTACGAGAATTAATAAGTAAATTCAAAAAGTTTTACCAATTTGAATCAGAATTTTAATTTTTTCGAATTTTTAAGCCCGAATTTCAGGAGAAACTGACTAAAAATTTCTGTAATAATTTTTGGGATTAAATCACTTGATTACAATAATATTGCCATTAAA
Organism: Microplitis mediator; assembly: GCF_029852145.1. Lineage (NCBI taxonomy): Eukaryota > Metazoa > Arthropoda > Insecta > Hymenoptera > Braconidae > Microplitis > Microplitis mediator. The sequence goes on along the minus strand of NC_079978.1, from coordinate 16,001,931 downwards.
ATTATTATGATTTATTTAATAAGTTCTTTTGACGACAAACACAAAGTATAAGTATTCAAATCTTAAAAACAATATTTATGAAACTAGATCAGCTTATTTAAATATTATAAATAAATGTTTAGATACGACCTTCGCGGTTTTGGAAATACCGAAATAATATCGGAATTATACGGTTAATCCCGACTAGAATTTCTTCCTGATTTGCCTGAAGTACCATGAGGACCTTATCGGGTTAATATAAGGTTTGCCTTATTAGGGCAAACCTGATAAGTTTCTTGTCAGGACCTCATCAGGATATCCTTATTCAAAAAAAAGTTATTTGCCACCGGGTCAACCCGACGAGTTTCTGATCAGGGCCTCGTCAGGATATTCTTATTAAAAAAAAGTTATTTGCCATCGGGTCAACCTGACGAGTTCCTAATCAGGATCTTATCTGGATATCCTTATTGAAAAAAAAGTTATCACATCTCTTTAAATATTTCATTTACAGGCTAAAAATTAAAAAAAGTACAAAAGAATATTATATAAAAATCACGTCAATCATTGTAGCCCAGATTTTTTACTTTTTCATCAGTTATTCTTTGACATCATAATGAATATTATATTTACACTTTCAAGATCACTTGTGTATGTTAGCCCAGTGGATAGCATCGAGGACTTTGAATCGAAAGGATGCAGGTTCGAGCTTAGCTGTTATCGGGATTTTTTCATCAATAAAAAATATGTTTACTTCCTTTAATTAATGCTCTCAATACGATAGATAACATTCTAGATCGAATTAAAATTCTCTTATTTTTTTTTTGCAATTTAATATCTTTTTAAAAATAATTACTAATAAGGTAATCCTGATAAGGATTTGATGAGGATATCCTGGTAAGGTCCGGATAAGGCAATCCCGATAAGGACCTCATGGGTCTTAAGCGTTACATCCATATCAGGATCCTCGTCAGGATACCTGACGAAAGGGACCTTATTTGAAATAAGGTTAACCCAATAAGGACCTCGTCCGGCCCTTATGAAAAATTCTAGTCGGGTAAATACTGCAGAAATATGGTATTACTCAAGTTATTTTGGCCAGTTTTTTTGCCGCATTACTACCAAAAATTTACGAAATAAATTCAGAATATTTACGGTAATAAAACAGAAAAAATGCGGTATTTTAACAGCATTAAAACCGTAATTATACAGCATATTTATCGTATACTTTCGGCATTTTTGCGGCATCAAACCGTTCTACCCGGATCAAAAATAATACATAATTATTTAAAATTTTATTTAATTATATATAACATTATAAAGTTATATGTACAATAACTGTCATGAAAAAAAAAAAAGAAAACCCCGCCAACTCGTGGGCTCAATCCCGAGTCCTAATGATTTAAAGCCTGGTCTGTTAACCATTATGCCAAATCGCTCACTCGAAAGTTGATACTAATTGTATTTATATGCATACAAACAAACTTAAGAAAATTAAAAACCTCAATTTTCCCGGATTGTTATTTTCACTTACATTCTTTTGTTTCAATGAGAAATGGGTGAACTAATAGAATAAAATATAAAATTTTACATTTTGCACATTTTTGATGATTTTAACTGCAGAAGCAAATATAAAATAAAACCAAATTTTTTACAATTTTTCATTATATCAGGATAAATCTGGCAAAATCGCAGGATATCTACGGTATTATTACCAAAAAAATACGATTTTATTATTATAAAATTATCGTATTATTACGGTATTTATATAGCATTTTTTCGGTAGAAGTTCGGCATTTTTATAGTAATTTTACTGTAGTAATCTGGTAACTCTACAGTATAAGTACAGGAAAAAAACTGGCCAATATAACCATGGTTATATTGCTATGCCGTAAAAATGCCGTAAATTTACCGTAATAATTTGGAAGTAATATGCATATTTGCATCTAACGAAGTGCCCTTAAATTGTTTGACAATATTCGTTTGCTTAAGAGAAAAACTCGGTCAAAGTTTCTATGTACTGTACATGTGCAACAAAGATAGTACCGTTCGTAGACTTGAGTGTAATAGAGAGAGGATACCGAACCCCTTTTTACTTTTCCGGTGAAACTATCATACTTATTATAAAATGTCATTCAATCTTTTTTGTAGACAATTTTATTTCCTACAAATTATTTTAAATAAATTTTTTTTTCAAATTCTGCATTGTTTTCTAGTTATCTCCATTTTAATGCCAAGCTCCTAAAAAAATAGTGTTCTGATCGATTTTAAGAGCTTGGCATTGAAATGGAAATAACTAGAAAACAATGCAGAATTTGAAAAAAATTTATTTAAAATAATTTGTAGGAAATAAAATTGTCTACAAAAAAGATTGAATGACATTTTATAATAAGTATGATAGTTTCACCGGAAAAGTAAAAAGATCTCAAAATTTACTCTTACTTGTCTTCGAGCTCCAATAACTTTTGAACGGATGGATTTATCAAGAAATGATAAGAGACTTTTTTCGTAGAGCGTTAAATTCCTTAGAAAAACATTTGCTGAGCTTATTCGTACAATGAGCCATTGCCGAGGTAAGAAATTCCAAGCTAAAAAAAATTATTTTTTTCATGTTATTTAAATGGGAAATCAAAAATCACGAAGCGCCACCTCTTAATATTAATATTAAGAGCTCAAACTTTACCAGAATTTTTTTTTCATCATCCTTAACGATATTTCCACGGTAGCTAAAGAAAAAAAAAATTAGTTATTTTTTTTGGCGCACCCTAATGGACATAATGGTAAGAACTGTGACAAGCAAAAA
>NC_079978.1:15831652-15991652 GCF_029852145.1 Microplitis mediator | reverse complement strand
GATAGTCTTTAAAAAAGAATATCAGTTGTTAAAGCGGTGCTGTTTGTAAGCATTTGCTTTTCACAACACTTTGAATCTACATTATTTATTCACAAAATTGAATAATAACTTTGATTTTCAACCATCCTCTCATTTTTGTAAATATTACTCTCGCTAGATATTTTTATCAAAGCGACTTGGTTTTTATACACGTACACGTGATATTTTATTCTTGCTCGGAAACAAGTAAGTCAATACTCAGTTTCATATTTGTATACTTCTTTAAAGTTATACATAATATTATATAAACGCCGTAGCGATTTACCACATAAAGAGTCATTCAGTCATAGACATCGACCCGTGGTAGTGTTACGTTAATAGTATAGACAACTTGCCGTAGCCAGTATTTTTCAGCTCTTACTCGAGCCGCTTCAACTGACTACTCCTTCATACTAGTACGAGCCGGCGTGAAAAACTATCGTGTTTTTCAACTAACCAACGGCTGCCTCAGTCACGGCGGATACTACGATGTCTCCCTGCATCTAAGTTACCTGTTAATACTTGAAAAATAATTTTTTCTATTTATATCACTAGCAATTTATTATTAATTTTTTTTTTTTAAATTAAGGAAATAAATAATTTTTTTGTTTTAATTATTTGACATTTTAATAAAAAAGTATGTATATGTATTATATTTTATGTGTTTCATTAATATATAATTATTTTTACTATATTTACTTAAAAATGAAAAAAATATAAGTAACGTTTATTCTAAATTTTTTTATACTTACAGTATGTACTCTTATATTATCAAAAATTATTAAACTATAGTAGATTATAGTAAAATATTTTTTAGTTTCTACAGCTAAATATCCAAAAACAAATTAAAAATTATATAACTTTCTAATAAGCCATTTTCAACTTTTATATCAATTTTTTATTTATATAAGTAAATAATTTTACTTATGGTAAACATTACTTTAATTAATAAAAGATTTCAATAGAATCGTATTAAAATATATAGTGTGTTTATTATAAACCAACTGTTGACTTTTTTTTTTTTCACAACGGTCATAGCGTTAATTGAATTTTTTTCCATCACTTCGTTTCAATCTTTTAATGTTTTTTTATTTATTTATTTATTTAACGATATATATTAACTAAAAACATCAAATGACTTGAAATTTTTTTATTCAGTCTTTTATATGAATTGAAATTCTAAACTAGTTTAAAATTAAAATTAATCGGTTTTGAGTAAATCATATGTATCCATAGAAAGAAGCATCTTTAGATTTATTTTAATAACATTCTTTGTTTATTAGCTTATATTTCTGTTGCCTTAATCTTTAAAATAATCATTCGTTTCATTCTTATAAAATTTTCAGTTAGATAGAACGACTTTTTTTTTTTTTTTTTTTTAATAGTGGCTCTATCCAGTTTTTTTTTCGCAAAACAATAAAAAAACATTCACATTAATTATTTGGATGAATCTATTTAGACAAAAAAAATTATTTAATTGATATTTCTACATATACAATAGCTTGATAATTTAATTAATTTGTTTTCTAACCACAATAGAATAAATATACGAACAATTTATATTATTATAATGAATCATTATAAATAATTATAAAAACTTCATTTTTATTCAATAATTATCAATAGTAAACTTAAAAATAGATTATGAAAATCAAAAAAATTTCGTATTTATAAATCGTAAATATCTAAGTTATGTTGATCAAGATGTACTGAATTAACGTGAGCCAAGCGTTACCTGAGTTAAATATGTTATTTCAGATATCATTTTCATGCTTCGACGATTTCTTATTTTATTTTACTTATTTATTAATTCAAATGAATTAAGTAGTCATAACTTAATTTATTAGTTTCATTATACATCGTGTAAAGCTTACATTTAATAAAATAATACATGATTTTAAAAATAGTTCGTTGCTATAGTTCAGCATATTTTAGGTTTTTAACTACCACATATCTTTTGTTTTGTCGGTAATATTCTACTTTGAACTTATTAGTGAGATAATTGAAAATTTTATTAGCAAGGAGACCTATTGATTGAAGTATAAGCTCAGTTTTTAATAAATATGTATGAGTTCTTTGTGAATCCTTAATTTTTTTTTAATTATTCATCAACTTAATGTTATAATTTCTACATTTTTCAGAACAAAAACATTTATGTTAATTTGTATATAAGGGTGATTTATTACCGGTACAAATTTTTTGTTTCACTTATTAAGCAAATTATTTTTGTATGCGTCAATAAATTAAAAATTCTTTCCAATTTTGAGCCTTTGATTTTATTTCTTAGTACTTTCTAAAATATTTCATTTAATACGCATAGGAAAAGTGATGATTATTTTTCAATTCTCTAACGTCCAGCTCAATTTTAAGTTATCTGGTCACTAATTTAGGCATTGTCTAAGGTATTTTGTTGAAATTTGAATTCTTTACAAAAAAAAGACTTAATGGTCTACTTTTTAAAGTTTTATGTTCACAAGATATAAAAATTTCATTAATTTCATAAATAGAACATTTATAAAAAACTTTTTCAGAAACGTATTGAACATCTTTCATTTTATCTTAAATACTATTTTTCATTAGTTTGAATTCATTAATAATAACAAATAAATTCAAATTTGATATGGTTCTGACAAATTTTTTATTTATAAAATCAATAAAATTTCTATATCTCGTAAACGTAAAACTATAATAGCTTAACTTATGAGACTTTTTGTGTAGAGAATTCAATTTTAACGAAATTTCTATTTGCTTTTTGCCTAGAACATTTCATTTCCCAGAAAACGCCCAAAACAGCTCCCCAATAACTTAAAATGCAACTTAGAGAATTGAAACACATTATCGGATTTCTTATGCTTTTTAATAGAAAAACTTATAAAACATTGAGATAGTACGTAGAATTAAAATTAAAAATTTAGAGAAATTTACAACAATATTTTGCTTGGTAAGTAAAATAAAATATTTGATATCTAATATAAAACCTTTTAAAACACGATCTGCTCTCTTTACATACGAATTATTTATTAAATTTTACGTGAAATAATCATATTCTCAACTAGGAATAATAAGCAATGCTTGTATAACAGTTGTTTATAACCCGGGGAAAAATTATCAGATCTCGTCGGACATACAAAATGACCAGCCATAATTAGACCTGATCAGGTCTGAAAACCCATGCCTGTTCATGTCTGATCAGACCTGAATTCACCCTGTCATTTATTTTGTCAATTATAAGTCTGAGGGAATCGTGCCTGTACAGATCTGATAAGGTCTAATTATTCTTTCCGGGTTTGAAACAAAACAAATTTCTTATTTTTACCTTATTGAAAGTTGTAAATATACAATACATTAGAACATCTAAATATTCAATAATATAAATTGATTATTATAAAAAACAAAACAGAGTATTGTACGAAGTTTGTAGTTAGCAATTATCTATGTAAACGACAAAATACATTAAGAAAAAATTCTTGACTGTTTTGTGTGTACATTTATTTGAATTATTAATCTTGTAAATCATCAATAAACGGTGTATTTCCCAGGTCGAAAAATTTGATCTTTTTTCAAATCAACTAAAAATTTTAAATTGTTTTAATTAAATTTTATTTTTACATTTAATTAGTACGTGACTTTTAATCTAGTTTTGTCCTTACTATTACTTATTAAGACTATTTACAAATTTATTTTTAATAATTTTTGGTCTGTTTTTGTTCTCCTTCTTCTTTTCTTCTGATGGTGCATCTAAGTAACTGAAACTTTCTTTGACTATGCATTCTGAGAAAAATCAACTATCTTCCTCTGGCTTCTCCTACCTCCAACTCATTCAGTTCCTCATCATCATCATCTGTTTGATATTTTTATAAATATAGGAAATATTTTTAGCTCAATTTTAAAAAGGGTCTTTAACCCTTTTAAATTTCCCATTTAAATAACATGCAAAAAAATGTTTTTTTATTAAAAAAATTATAACTTTTGAACCATGTGAGACAAAAATTCGGGTCTAGAATATTCTTGTGGGGGATTACATTTCTTAAAAGAAAGTCCTGGGAGTCGAATTTGTAAACTTGATAATTCGTATACTAACAGGCTATCCAAGTCTAGAGTAAACAGAATCATACAAATTTAAGGCTTTATTTGGATTTTCCAAATACTTCTCTTTTCTTGTGATCGATAACAAAATATTATTTGTTACAACGTGGATGTTGTTGGTGATTTCATTGCACTACATGGAGAACAAATTTTCTCGTAGTATTGATATTTTTAATAATGAAGCCCAAAATTTGTATGATTCTGTTTACTCTAGACTTTGATGGCCTGTTAGTATACGAAATATCAAGTTTACAAATTCGACTCCCAGGACTTTTGTTTAAGATATTTAATGCCATACAAGAATATTCTATAGCCGAATTTTTATCTCACACGGTTCAAAAGTTATAATATTTTTAATAAAAAAAATTTTTTTTGCATGTCATTCAAGTGGGAAATTTCAGATGGTTACCGACACTTTTTAAAATTGAGCTAAAAATATTTCCTACTGGGAGAATTTTTTTTCTCGATATGTAGGTCCTTCTTAAGACGTAAATTCGATAGGTTGGTTTTTTTGGCTCACCCTAATATATTTATATATATATTAGGGTGATTCATTTCCGCAAAAGTTTTTTTATTTTAAGTCCTCAAGCAAAATATCAATCTACATCGAAAAAAAAAAAATTCTCACCAAATATGAGCTCTTAATTCCAATGCTAAGTACTTGCCATTTGATTTCAAAGATTTCCCATTTAAAATACACGTAAATTAAATTACTTTTTTTTTAACTTTCTAATACTCAGGTGCATTTCATGATATCAAGGCGGTTTTGGTCACAAATTATAGGGCATTTGGTGCTCTTCAAAAGTGCCCATATAGTTACTTAGCTGTAATTCCAGCTGTTTCACTTGTGTCCGTTGTAGAACTCATTTTTCCTATGAAATTGACGTTTATTGGCTTGCAGAACATAAACCAATGAAAAGTACATCAAAGTGTTGATAGAAATTTTATAGGAAATTTTATTCCCTTCGGAAAAGTCGTATGAGTCAAGTCGCTAAAGTCCATAGTTTCCGAGTTATAATCATTTTCATAATTTGAAAAATAAAATATCAACTATATTTTTTTTTTATATTATATTTTTAAAATTAGTAGTAGTAGTGCTCAACTGATATTGGCTCCCCAAGCACGGTACAACTGTTCTAACCTTATTATCGGTTTATTTGTAAATAAATATCAGTTGAGCACTACTGTTGAGTTCCCCCTCTACCATCAGTCCGGGTAGCGAACGCGCTCGCTTTATCGAAAATCCGCTCGCATTCAACTCGCTATTATTTGACCCCAATCAAAAATTAATTTTTTTCAAAATAGCCGAGTTTTTCGCAATTAAATTCTAGATTTTTTAGAATAGGTGCAAGTGCTGCAGTAAATTTAGTTTCGGAGATATTGGCTTCCAAAGAAAAAGCGGTTTTTTGATTTTTAAAAATCAAATTTTTGAAATAAAAATTTTGAAAAATGTTAAAAATGTTCCTTTTATTACCAGAAATATGTGGAAAAAAGAAAAAATGAAATCGGTTGATTTTTCAGCTTGCTAGCTCAATTTGTTTATAAAACTTCGATTGTTAATAACTAATAAACTATCAGCCTGACGGGGATTTACCCAAAAGCAAAATTGTAGATTTTATTAAGCTCTACAAATTTTATGTGAAAACTTAACCCGCTAGATTGATAGTTTCAGAGATATTTAATTTTTAATTTACGTTTTTTTTGTTTGCCTATTATTTATAAACAAATTGAGACCGCCATTACCCGTGTAAAAAAAATTTGTTCCAAAAAGATTCCAAAAAAGTTCCGCATGTGAAACTTCTAAACCTGAGACAGATTAGAACTTCGAATGGAACTTTTTTGGAACGTTAGTAATTTTGATGGTAAAAAAAAAGTTTTTTTGAGCAAATTTAGAGTAAAAAAAGGACGTTCTTGGAACTTTTTTGGAATTTTTTATGGACGTTTTTTTTTGGTTTTATGAAAAATTCAAAAGTAGTGATTTTCGAACTATTTTGGCATGTTTCTGGAACGTCTGTAGTCTTCATGAGATGCAAAAGTAGTGATTTTGGAATGTTTTGGAATGCCTTTTTTAATCCATAAAAAAGTCAAAAGTGGTTATTCTGGAACTTTTTTGGAATGTCTATATAAAATTCCAAAAAAGTTCCAAAAACGTCCTTTTCTGACTCTAAATTTGCTTATAAAAACTTTTTTTTTACTATCAAAATTACTAACGTTCCAAAAAAGTTCCATTCGAAGTTCTACTCTGTCTCATGTTTGGAACTTCCACATGCGGAACTTTTTTGGAATCTTTTTGGAACGAATTTTTTTTACACGGGTAGATACTTGTTAGAATTTCGTATTATCCTACTTGGTATCGAAATTTTAAAAAATTATAATTTTTCGATCAATTTCCAGTTGGCACCGCCAAACTGGGTAAAACTGACTAATTTCTGTGGGCTAAAGTATACATTTAAATACGTTTATTAAAATTCGTTTTTTTTTCTTAATTTTAAATGCCTAGCTTGATAATAATTTTCATAAAATTACGTACATGAAATTTCAAACTTTTTCAATTGCAAATAAAATTCAAATATCTAGTTATGAAAATGCAATTTCTTTTTTATTGAAATTTTCAAATTTTTATTTACGGTGTAGAATAATCTCATAATAAAGAAAAAAAAAAACAAAAAGAACCAGTTTCACATAGCCGGATACTGCCTTGCATAAAAAAATTTTTTTTTAATTCTATAAAGGTAACAGTTTCGAATGAGAATTTCGTTAGTTGTAATTTTCAGTAGTAAATTCGAAATATACTTTCAGCCCAATATTGAGTAAAATCCTGGCATTATTATTAAAAAGTGTAACTGTGAGCTTTCTTGTTTTCTTTGACATAACGACCATGATTTTCGTTCTTAATAATAAGAGTTTATGGTTTGATACTTTTTTCGAATTCCGCTCAACAATTTGAATTTCTAAACGTATGTTCTAAAAATAACAATAAAAATTTTTATGAAAAAATAATTTTTTTTTATGTCCCACTTTGCCCACATTCACATAATTATAATGAAAAGCATGTAAAAATTTAGAAAATTCATGGATTTTTCTTATTTCTTGCGCATCACAAATTTGCATTATAAGGTATTTTAACGGAAATCTGTGTTAAAAGAATCGAGCACAGATCTTTATTTCTAATATATACACCAATAATTATACTAAGAAGTTCTAAAGGTAGTATCGTCATAAAACTTTTGAGTTTAATTGCATTTTAAATACTTACATTTAAATCATCGACTGTAAGAACATTACTTCAGGTATCAGCTTACTAAAGGGACAATAGAGACTACTGTTCATCGGGCTCGAACATTCATTTACCCTCCGGATTAAATTTACAAATTTAGGTAAAAGGACAAAAATAAATAATACTTAAGTACGATATACTATTGAACTTTTATCCAAATACTCATTTAAATCTATGAGGTAATTATAACTAATATTTTTAATTTATGAGCACCAGAGTCTTTCAAAACAATGTGTTGTCTATAATAAAATTTTGTCATTATAATTGAATGCATTCGGTTATTTACTATCCAATAATTTTGCCTACTCCATAATGAGTTTCTCATTCAAAAGTGGGGATAGAAAACCCTAAAATATTTTCAACAGCATCAGATATTTTATTTGATTTTGTGACATCAGTGAGTAAAGTTGTGGTGCAAAAATAGTGTGAAAAAATGAATCCTTCTATGAAAACATACGATCAGCTCATCGCAGAAAACATCAAAAAAAGTTACTGCAATAAACAACTACAAAGTACAGGTATGTGTTTAGAAATTTTTATATTAAATTAATGATTCTATTGAACGGTATAATCACCTTTGAGTTTAAATTCATGTCCACCCAGCACCTATTATTTATTTAAAAATATACACCTCTAGTGAAATAATATCATATTTTTTTCAAATTTTTTGCACAATTACAAATTTTTTAAATCAAAAAAATATCTTGTTGCGTAAAAAATATTTTTCAAAAAGTTAACGCCATTGTTTATACAAAATCAGTTAATAAATTTAAAAAATCGTTCCTACAATTAAAGTATCAAACAATTGAAAATTTTATGTTTCGAAAAAGAACTTATCGTGCAGAGAACCTTTTTAGATAAGTTAACGTCATTGTTTATATAAAATTAGTTAACAAATTAAAATAAAAACCATCTTTAAGATGTAGGAATCAAACGATTGCTAATTTCATGATTTGAAAAAGTAATCTATCGTATGAAAGACTTTTTTTTAAAAGTTAATGTCATTATTGATAAAAAATTAGTTAACAAATTTTTAAAAAACCGTCTTAAAGATGTAAAAATCAAACGGTTGCAAATTTTATGATTCAAAAGAATTACTTATCGTATCGTAAACTTTTTGCATAAAATTAACACTATTGTTTATAAAAAACTAGTTGACAAATTTTTGAAAAATCCATGACATTAACTTTTTGAAGAAATCTCTTCACACAAAAAGTTATTTTTCCGATTTAGTTTGGGAATATTTTCTACTTACTCGATCACTACAGTTAAAAATAGTGTGCGTGCGTATGCATGTGTGTGAGTGCGCTTCATGTGCACGTGTGTGTATGTGCGTGTGTTCGCTCGTAAGTTTGAGTGTGTGCGTATGTGTTCATACGCACGTGTACGCTCGCGTGTTTGAGTAGGTGTGTGTGTGTGAAGATATTTTTTGCGTTTTATAAGCTTTTCAGATTTAATACTCTGAGCGGTCGCAGTTTACCCCGCTTTTACACCAGTATTTTAACATTACCGAATTACGCCTCCTACACCGGTGTTACTTCATTTTAACACCATAATAGCCGTAGCTTCAAAAAAATTTTTAAATTTCGATGCGATAATTTTTCACGAAGATTCAGCCTTTCAAAAATTACAAAAAAATTTCTAAAATTTTTCTGTTCCTTTATAGCTTAGTCAACAAGTAAAAGTTATTAACAATTTAGTAAAAAAAAAAAAACAATTTGGTTTGGTTTTTTGCAAATATTTCAAAAACTATTTGAGTTATCAAAAATCTGAAAAAAACCTTAAAGAGCAGGAAATATCCTAAAAAAAAGTCCTGCCTCCCCGAACTGTACCGATAATATTTATATTGCACGACTCATAATGCGAAGCATTAGAGAGCGCTTTACGATCGAAAAATTTGCCTTTTTTTCGCTACTGTTTTTACTGTTCCACTCTTGTTAGTCCACGGAGCTTAACCAAGTTACACATCATTGGATAAAGAATTTAATAAGGATTAATTTTATTACTTATATAGACCAATTTGATGTATTAAATAACTGAAAAAACATCAAAATGTAAAAAAAAATTTCCCAAGCAGTAGAAAATGTGCCCGTAACTCGTAAACACAAAAACTCAAGAAAAAAACCATTATTTGAATCACTTCTCTTTTAAAAGATTATTTTAGGGCCGAAGAAGAATTCAAATTCGGCCCGATTTAATTATAATTAATAAAAACAACTTAACTAATTTTGTATATCTATATATGTTTTTTTACATATACTTCCGTCACACCAGTCGCACCTGCGCAAAAAAATACATCTGACTATTTTCAGAGCGAAATTTGAATTTCTAGTGTAATAGAAAGGAAAAAAAAATTGTCCTTGAAACTATTATCGTACATTTTTCGTTTTGCAAATGAGCATTAAGATTCGTGCATTTTTGGATTTACCAAACTTTTTTTAATTTAACCGTGAAAATGAGACAAAAAACGGGTATAGTGGCGCGTGCACGCCCGTCGATCGAATCAATAGAATAATCAAAAAATATTATTTTAACCGATTAAATTTAAATATCAACGAATGAAAAAAAAATGGTCTTTTCTAAACAGAAATAAATAATAATCCGCCGAAAAAAAATTTTTACCCCAATTTTTTAATGAACTATGCTTTTGTTAATTAGTTAATTTTTACTTGTTGAAAATTCACATAAAAACCCTGATTATTTCTAAACTGAAAACACAGGATTTTTTTCACTTCTTGGAGCTATTCTTGAAAGGGCTTAGAAAAGATCATCGTTGGAAAAATTAAAAAATTTGATTTTCACTTTTTTATTAACAATCTAAGGCATTGAAAAATGAAAAACATTAATAAAGCAATCGAGAAATTTTTTTTTTTTATTTTGTTGATTATTTTTTTTTTTTTTTATTGCTTAAACTACATAACATTAAATTTAAGAAAATTTTTACTTGCATTGTTTAAATAATTGTTATGAACAAATGCATTCTTAATAAGATTTAAAAAAATTTTTTTTTTGGGAATAAGCGCGTGCTTATTAACAATTTTTTTTTGTTGCCTAATATTAAGGAACTGTTTTTTTTATTCACATCATATAATTTATCATGTTATATTCTATTATGAAACAAATAATAATTTTTCATTTGCTTATTAAACAAATAATTTGTTATAAACAAATGAATTCTTACGCTACATTTTTATTAAATACTAAAAACAACCATGTGTTTTTTTTATAAGAAAACATTTTTTCTATTTTTTATATAATTTTAACAATTATTGTACACTTGGACTTGTCGTTACCTTTCTGTTTTTCTTCATTGTTATTAAAATAACTTATAAACCATTGAAGATACGGCTAGAACACTGCTTCAAGTCTTTCTCATTCTCCGTTAACCCTTTAATGCTTCTGGGCGTTTCCCCCACTTTGCGGCCTGTCAAGCGGGCGGCGCGTATCTGCGTTAGTGTGTATCCGTGAGCTCTGGCGAGCAGTGCCGTACGTATGATGAGGCCCTGATGATTAAAGATAAAAATTTGAAAAGAAAAAAAATGATGAGAAATTCATAATTAAAAAAAAAAAAAATTGAATTAAATTTTTTTTTAAAACTATCAATAATTTGTTTTCTATAATTTATAATATTGAAAATAATTAAAAAAATAAAATCATTGAAAACATGAGAACAACAATTGAAAGGGCACTAAAGGAACCCACTACATGAGTGAATTTCGGTAATGACCGAGCCTAAGTCTCGTAAACTGAGGTAGTGGGGACTGTGAGCGCACGCTGTAGGCTATCCCCACTTTGGCGCCGCGGGTATGATTTTGTCCGACTTCGCCGTTAAAGGGTTAATCAATGAACAAATTGAGCTTTTAACCAAAGCAATAACTCAATTGTTTATCAATTTTTCTACTATTATTTATATGAATCCTTAGAAATAAATCTTACTTGGACTTTTCAGTTCAAATATCTTATAAACTATTGGGGATACAATCAAAACACTTCAAGTCATTTTTATTCTCCACTAATCAATAAACATATTGAACTTTTGAACAAATCACTAACTCAATTATTCAATGAATTATGAAAAAAGCACTTATATGAATAAATTACTTTTTGAAATATGTATTTGCAAAAAATCAAATGACTTTTTTTTTTACTAAATCGTTTATAACTTTTATAATTTTTGCCGGCCCCAAATTTTCACTGTAACATTTTTTATATATGCCATTTCGAATCGAATGAGCCCTTAATCAAAATATTCGCAGGTCTTGAACACTCTCTAAACATGAATAAGTGGAATAAGTGAATTTTCACTAATTCTGAGTGCCAACCGAACTACTTTTTGAAATTAGTGGTTCGGTTTGCACTTGGAATTATTGAATATTCACTTATTTTCACTAATTCATGTTAAGAGAATATATATACCATTCGATTCAGAATTTCGTGAGAAGAATTTCTGTGGTATCAAAAAAAATTTTGTTTTTTTTTTCATCTTGTTTATGAATTTCACAAAATTTCGAAACTAAAAATTTTTTTTAACTGTCATTACCCATAATTGTTTCGGTAAATGTTCAAAAAAATTATCCATATCGTAATTTAATTATTTTCCCATTTTTCTAACTATTTCTCTGTCAAAAAGTGATTTTTTAACTTCCCGCTAAGAAAATTGACAATTTTCATAAATTCAGGAAGTTATCGGTTTCGGTCCGATTTTCGAAAATCGAATTTTTATCAGATGTTGACGTTTTGAGGTTCTAAAAGCTATTCTGACTAATTTCAAGATGATGTCCGAATGTAGGTATGTGTGTATGTACGTATGTAAATATCTGTAATTTTTAAACGGATGAACCGATTTTAATTGTCAAGGTGGCATTTGACGCAGCTTGTTGATTTCTACAAGCTGTAAAAATTAGAGCTTGATCGGTCGGGTGTGTTTGGAGATATTCCAAAAATAAAATGTTTTTAAAAATGGTTATTTTGGATAACTTGGAATGTGCTCGATAGATTGATTCAAAAATTTAATCAGCTTTAGAACTCAATAAAACGCGTTCACGGAAAAAAGAGCAGTTGAAAAATTACAGTTTCTACAGTAAAAAAGGCTTTCGGGGCAAAAATCTTTAAACATTAAAGCTTGAACTGTAATTTTAGAAATTTGTCATAGTAATAAAATGAATACAATTTTAAGCAGCAAATTTTACAGTTTAAATCGACAATATCGAGTTTGAAACTGTAATATTTGTTATTTCTGTAAAATTTACTGATAAAAAATGTAATTTTTACAGTTTCGGACTCGGAGCGCTTTACTACTATACGAAACTGTAATTTTTCAACTGCTCTTTTTTCCGTGTTTATTGCCACCTTAACCGTCTCAATCAGTCAATTCGTTTGAGAGATATCGTTGGAACAAAAATTGTAAAAAACATTTTTTTCGAAAACAACGGCTTACATAAGTATTTTCGAACTCGAAGAGCTCGAAAATGTATTCACAACAACTATTCCGTGCTCAAGGAGCTGGAAAACAGCTGGGAGTTTTGGGACTGGCCCGCAGGGTTAACCGATAGACCGATTTTTTTTTTTTTTTTTTTATTAAATTGAAATTTGAAAAAATTTTTTCAAAAAGTAAAATTTTTTTCTGGTATAAATGTATGACTTACTTACAGAAAGAAAAAAAATTTAATCATCGATTTGTTGCTAGATTACAGCCTTTATTTATTTTCACGCGTGCAAAATGACGCGCTGTTTCGTTTTTTCGCTTCAATAATTTTCATCTCAGCAACTCTATTCATCGTAGAGATATCCGCCAATACTCATTTTGTTTTCTATTAAATTCTAAACACGAAAATACTTATTCGTCTTCATAGTTTCTTAATAGTTTCCGAGATATTTCATTTTACATCTAATTTTTTTATAAAAGTTAAAGCGACCGCTGAATTTAGGTCAAATTTTTGTTTGGGATATCTTGAGAATTTACAAAAAATTTTTTTTGATTGGTTCATACCTATCGAAATTATGATTTTGCACCATTATTCATATTTTCTTACTAACTTTCAGAATATACTTCTCCACCTGCTAAGAGGCCATGGATGTTCTATCCAATGCCAATCGTGGAAGAATCGGGGCCATCGTGTAAGTAAAAATGAACAAAATATTATTTTTTTATAATAGCAAAATGATAAACTATTATGACAAAAAAATAATGAATTTTTCTATCTTTTTCAGGTACACTTTCGGTGATGAGTTACAACGTTCTTAGTAGCTCATACGCGGCACCAAAAATGTATCCGTATTGCCCTAAAGAATACCTCGACTGGGAAACCCGTGGGCAGAGCATCATAAATGAAATTAACGACTATGAATGCGATGTGATCTGCCTTCAGGAAGTCGAGCTGGAGGCGTTTCTTGGATTCTTTTCGCCGAAGCTGGAAATTAATGGGTATATTGGCATTTTTGCCCCAAAATCTCGGGCAAGAACAATGTCAGATACCAAACGGCGGCTTGTAGACGGTTGCGCGATTTTTTGGAAGACCGAAAAGTATGTTTTTAATTTATAATTTTAATTTAAACAATTAATAATGTTGTGTTGGCTTATAGTTATATCCATTAATCATTTATGTTTTTTTTTTTTTTCAGGTTTACGCTGGTATCCCAACAGTTGATCGAGTTCAACCAATTGGCTATCAAGAACAACGCAGGTTGTAAAGACATGCTCAATCGGGTGATGACTCGTGACAACATTGGGCTGTTTGCCGTACTGAAAACCACAGCCGCAGCATGGCAAGACGGTAAGTTTTTTTGATTTTGAAAATTCGTAGCATTTACAATTAATTTGCTATTATTATAACTTAATAAAACTCTAATTTACTCTTTAGGTCTTCCAAAAAAATCATCAGATGTGGAGCAGCTAATCTTGGTGGCAAATACACATTTGCACTGGAATCCGGAGTTTTGCGACGTCAAAGTTTTGCAGGCAATGATGCTCGCCAGAGAAATAGAAAGAATGTTGGAAACAGTGAGTTCTGTATCCGAACAGGCAGATAATAAGACATTCGCTTCTTCTGACATCAAGCTATTGCTCTGTGGAGATTTCAACTCCAAAACAGATTCTGGTAAGTTCAGTTTCAAAAATATTAAGAATTTAATATTAATTACTAGGGTGTCCTGAATTATTAATATTTACGCTTTTGCTTTTTTCAGGTGTGTATGAATTTTTAACACAAGGTCAGCTCGCTATAGATCATCCGGATTTTCGAAATTTGGATTACAAAAAAGCCGTTAATACAATTTTTGGAAATCCGGAGTCTGCCGAAGTAGTTCACCATTCGCTGAATCTTTCATCGGCCTGTCCTGAAGAATATATGCCGTATACAAATTATACGTGAGTAAATCAATAAAATTATCACTATGTTAATTATTTTAAATAAATAAAATAATGGTTTGTTTTTTTTTCAGGTATGACTTCAGGGCGATGATCGATTTTGTTTTTTATGGAACATCTAATATGAGACCAATAGGATTCTATGGTCCTATACATGATCAGTGGTTCCAAGATAACATGATAGTGGGCTGCCCTAATCGGCACATTCCATCGGGTAAGTTGAATAATTTTTTTTGTTCAACATAATATCATTTTCCTATATTAATCATTTTCTGATAATTTATAATTTTTATTCCAGATCACTTTCCTCTGGTGGTACATTTCAAGATGGTAACTTGAAGAGTCAGTTATCGATTACGTGGCTGTAAAAGGTACTACATCTTACTCTTTTTCGTCGGCTGTACATCGGTCCTAATACACTGAGAGACAAATTTATTCGCCTAGAATAAAGACGCGTACTAAAATTTCTTCCAAAGTACCACTACAGGCGTGTTCAGAAACACACTCTAGAAGAGAAATATTCAACTCCTGCACGGAGAGAAGAAAATGGTAATAATTACCATTCTACATGGCAACTCGTCCTATTATTCAAAGCATAGGAATCGATACTATGTAGTATGGGAATGATTACCATTCTTCTGTTAATATTTACTATGCTACATAATAATCATGCTACTGGTAAATATTACTTTGTAGCATAGTAATCAAAGCCATGCTAGAATGGTACTGAGTCCCATGCTGTATATCGTGGATGCAGTTTGAGTATGAAGCGCTGCTATAAAGTGTATACGTCCAATATAATTTGTACATATATTAATCTTAATTACTACTAATATCAATGAATCTTATTTTAATGAACATTATCAATCATACGAAACTTAAGTATTATTTGAAAAGTATCATTGTCTATTGTATTCTGATTTAAAATGTTATTCTACCACATGTATCGTCACTGCTGCAGACGGAAAAATTTATATTCCAAAGCGCTGGATTTAATATTTTTAATTTAGATTATTTTTAACTTTCTCTGCATTAATAATTCATAATTCATAATTTTATTTACAATAAAATATTAATGAAGTGTATTTTCAATAAATAATTCAATTATTATATTTTTCTAATAAAACTAATTCATGTTAAAATATGTTAATGTTAATATTTATTGTTTTATTTAAAAATTTTTTAAATCAATAAAAAATTTATTTATTATTAAGTAAATAACCTAATTTTTTTATTATAAAACCTTATTTTAATATTAACCTTACTACCTTTAATTGGAAGCAGCTTCATCGAAGTTATAATAATTCCAATGTAGCATAGAAATGATTCCAATCCCGATAAAAAATGATTTTATCTGATTATATATGAGTAGGGGAGGGTGGGGCAGAGCGGCCCCCCTTAGCCAATTATTATTTTTTGTAGCTTTCAACCATAAGATCACTTTACTTTTGTCCTATTTCGAACAAATTTATGGACATTTTACCAAAATTCTGAAAAATAAAAATTTATTTATGTGGGGCAGAGCGGCCCCCCTCCAAAAAGTGATAAAAAATTTTTTTTTTTCGTTTTTTTTTTTTTTAAATTGTTTTCATCATTAAGAATGTATTTTTTTCTCTTGACAACTATTTTTGGTTTTATATTACTCGAAAAAAATTTTTTAAAGTATAATAAATCGTTCACTCTCGATTACCATAATTACTAATTGTTATTTAATAAAAAAAAAAAAAATCGATTCGATAGTTTTACTTTATTTCAAAAATTTATCAACTAAAAAAATAAATTTAATTTTTATAAATTTTTAGTGACCAAATTTGCCTCTTACATAGAGAAACGGCCGAAAAATATGACAAAATAATTTTTCCGGAAGTTTCGGCTGGTCCATTTTGCCCCAGGTGTTATGCGTAGGGCTAGAAATGTGGAATATTATAATAATTTTTTTTTAATTTGACGATAATAATATGAAAAAATCACTTTTTCAAAATTTTGGGCTTGTCCATTTTGCCCCAAATGTCATGCGCAGGGATAAAAATGCGCAAACATATCGGAATTATAGTAATTAGTCGAAAAAAAAAAAATTTTTTTTTTGGTCAAAATTTCAGGGGGGCCGCTCTGCCCCACCCTCCCCTATATGAGTCTCTATATAATTAGATCTGATCAGACATGACTGATATAAACTTATATGTAGTTATATATAAGTCTATGTATGATAAGATCTGATCAGGCTTCATTGATATGAAACCTATAAATATTTAATTGTGTATATATAGTCCTTCGGCTGAAGAGAAGAGCCTGTATACATTTTGTTTGCACCGGGTAAATCCAACTGCTTCTTACGTATTTTAGGCCAAGGATCACGAAAATCGGGACCATTTTGTTCAAAAGTGGTGCAAACAATTGTTAATAACAATTTAAATGTTTAAATCGAAATAACTCCCGAACGGCTGGTTTGTTGCAGCTGTGGACCCTTGGATTGGCTGCTGTTTATCTCGTGCGAAAGTAATCTTCGAGCGAGGGTTGGGTGGTACTTTATTCTAACTTATTTTAATTAATAAAAACACAATAGCTTTTGTCACCTTTTTATGTTTACTTTATTTTTTTTTTAAATACTTAATCACTGATTCGAAAATAAAATTCCTTTATTTTTCTTTATAGAAAATGGAGAAGATTCTTTCTAAAGGAATATATTTTTGTTTTTAATCATTTATTCACTTTTTCAAAATACACTAGTTTGTTTTATAATTTTTATTATTTGTAACGATAATATTCCTTTATTTTCCTTGAAGAAAATAGAGATGGTACTCTTCAAAGGATGATATTTCTAATTTTACACATGTATTGCTTTTTATTATTATAATAATAGTAAACTCGATATAATTACACTCAAAACTATAACTGAACTCGGAGCTGTTCACTCACAACCAATAACACTGTTAACTTTTATCAACTTTATTTTCTTTCGCGATGCGAATTTTTATTCACTTTCACCGGTATATTACTCTGCGTTTACGATACACGGAGAAAAAAATATTGTTCCTCGTACGATCTTAAGTATAGCAAATCGTAGATCGTTACCACAACAATATGTATACTTATTAGGGTGGGTTGAAAAAAAACTTTTTTTTTATTTTTCTTAGCATGGGGGTAGAATTTGTACCTTATAAAAAAAAAAAATTTTCAAGAAACAAAAAATTTTTTTACTTAACATTTTGAGGTGGCCCACTCGTTTTTTAAATAAATAATTGATTCAACGGGGTAGTTCCAACGAAAAAAATTTTTTTTTGTCCAAAATCGTGGAAAACATCTAATAATTGTCGAATGTGATTTTTTTTTACTTCACTTTCATTTTAATTCAAAAGAAAATGCTTTTCATTTTTGAATTTTTTACTTCCCGTATGAAAAAGCAAATATGAGCTTTAGTATAATTCGAAATATATGACAAATTATATGGAATTATAAGAAGTCATATATGGAGCCATATACAAAATTTTGCCGAAATATTATATGATTTTATAATTTGCAACATATATATCGGTAATATATTTTTTTTACACGCTAACTTATAAATATTGCTTATAATATTTTATACTATACTTTAAGTTATATGATAGGATATATGATTTAATTATATGACTGACGTATAATATTTATACATGTAAATATATAATTCTATAAATATATGTTCACATATATTTGTATAAATGTATGTAAATATATATTTATATAGATATATGTTTGTATATATTTGCACAAATATAAAACTAGAGATTTCAAGCTATAAAATACTTTTTTTAAAATCTCGATACGATTATTTTTCATGAAGTTACAGTCTTTCAAAAATTGCTAAAAAATTTCTAAAATTTTTTTGTTCCTTTAATTTTTGGTATGAGTGTATTTTTTAAATTATTTATGTATAATAATATCGAAATTATTATAATATTGAAATTATAAGTTTATATATAAAACGAGAATATAATTTGAGATGTAATATTATATGTATACAATTACATATATTATAAATTATATGGATTATAATAATATTGAAATTATAAATTAATTTATAAGATGAAACATATATTTTACGTTATAAATTAATATATAAAGCAGATATATCATTTTTGATACAATATCACATGTATATAATCACATATATTATAAATAATATGGATTATTATAATATTAAACGTATAAATTATTATATGTGATAAATCATATATTAATCAATATTAATAATTTTGCCGCCATATATGTTCAGTTATTTACCATATATTTTTTTATATATTATCGACAGTATATGGTTTTTTCATACGGGTTAAATTACAAAAATAATAAGAAAAAAATTTTTTCGACTCCTGACTTTCAATTAGCTTTCAAGAGGACACCCTACAGATTGTAGAACACCATGTAATTTTTTTCGTTGGGACTACCCCGTTTGATCAATTATTTACTTTAAAAACGAGTGGGCCACCTCAAAATGTTGAGTAAAAAAATTTTTTTTTTCTTGAAAAATTTTTTTTTTTTATAAGGTACAAATTCTACCCCCATGCTAAGAAAAGTTTTTTTTTCAACCCACCCTAATACTTATGGTAACAATTCCGTATCGTTCCTGTAACTATCTATTAGATAGCTGTGAGCCCTATACGACTTTCCGTAGTCGCCACCTCACACGGCACCATCTAACCTATTTAAGCATCCATTTTCGCGTCTATTTTGTGTATCGGGTATAATTGTTGCTAGCAGACGCTTAATATATAAATTATTTTATTTAATCAAAATTATTTATTCATCATTTATTTATTAATGACAAAGATTTTTAAACGTCTCATATCATTTGCAACGCACGTGACGTCAGGTAGGGCTCAGAACGATACAGTTTAGCTGTCAGAACGATACGGTATAGGTCTCAGAGCTATTGTTACTGTAACTATACAGTATACTTCTCAGAACAATATTTTTTTCTCCGTTTTTTTTTTTTTCAGCAATGATAATTTCTTTTTTTTTTCTTTGTATTTTACTCTTTCTTTGTACGATTTTTAAATATATAGGTGTATATGTTTATTCTTTGACTGTGTTACAAAAGCGATGATGATCGGTTTTATTTTTTTTTTATGAAAATTTGAGAGATTGAGGATACTGCTGTACCTAGTAATTGACTCTTTGCTGAGGGGTAACTCAGCTACAAACCGAAAAGCAAGCTGGTGCTTGGTAGAGTGATTTTGCTCTTGAAAAATTTTACACTGCTACCATGGGGGTCCGAGTCTGGGCAGAAGGAATTTTCAATGTCTTGAATAGTGCGAGATGTCCCGTTGACGGATCTTAATTTAAGTCAACGTTAATTATGGGTGTTACTACGCATTAGAGTGGTTGCAGTGAACAGTAAGTAGGGAACAAAGAATAAGGGAATGTAAGACAGAAAGAAAGAAATCTGTTGTCACGTTTTTGTACCGCTCAATTGAATCTATTCTGGTTTCTCTTATGAGAAAATGGAATATCTATTCCTCAGGATTGTTCAACATGAGTTTTGATAAGTTTCCGAAGTCGGACATAACAGATATAATTAAAAAACGAGCCGGTGCTCGGACCTCTGCCTCTCGCACTAGCGACTGCCTATGCGCGAGCTCTCTCTCCGCCGAATCGCATTCGATGCTTGATAAGCCTGAATTTTTCTGTTTAGTTTTTTACATTAAAAATGACATAAAAAAAAATCGATAAAATATCGATAGTACCAATGGACTGCATTTTTTCTGAAACGAATTTCTGTCGTATCGTCAATAGACGGTTTTTTTTTTTTTTGTTAACTATTGTTATAAACAAATGGATTTTTTCAAAGTCCAGATTGGGTTGAAAAAATCGATAAAATGTCGATAGTACCAATCGCCTGCATTTTTTCTGAAACGTATTTCTAGCGTATCGTCAAAAGACGGTTTTGTTTTCTTTTAACTATTGTTATGAATAAATTGATTTTGTCAAAGTCCAGAAAAATTCCAGCTTATCAAGCATATGACGCGATTTGGCGGAGAGAGAGCTCGCGCATAGGCTGTCGCTAGTGCGAGAGGCAGAGGTCCGAGCACCGGCTTGTTTTTTTATTATATCTCGCGAAATATTTGAGATACAAAAAAAACATATGATAACTTTTTTGTGTATTTTTTCATTCTGAAAATTTTGATTTTTGTACACTGCCTCAACAAACCAGCCGTTCGGGAGTTATTTTGATTTAAACAATTAAATTGTGATTAACAATTGTTTGCACCACTTTTGAACAAAATGGCCCCGATTTTCGTGATCCTTGGCCCAAAATACGTAAGAAGCAGTTGGATTTACCCGGT
Source organism: Microplitis mediator (assembly GCF_029852145.1). Lineage (NCBI taxonomy): Eukaryota > Metazoa > Arthropoda > Insecta > Hymenoptera > Braconidae > Microplitis > Microplitis mediator. The sequence continues at coordinate 15,970,582 of NC_079978.1, read as the reverse complement.
GCCAACAAAATGTATACGGGCTCTCCTCTTCAGCCGAAGGACTAAATGTTTTCGAGGTCCTTGAGCTCGAAAACAGCGGGAAGTTTTGGGGCTGGCTCGCAGGGTCAACCGATCGACCGATTTTTTCTGTTTAGTATGTATAGATCTTAGCATACTTATACTGCTACCCTCATAATTCGATCGGAGATAATTTACTTTAAATCATCAAAATCTGTTTCTCATATTTTACACTAACATTAAAATCTAATTATCGACAAATATTCTTCGGATTTATCTGTAAATAGGTTGACCTGTCGTATTATTAATACTACCAAAAACAGATTCTCTGTACACGGAGAAAAATAAAGCTCAATATAAACGAAAAAATACTGTCTGATTATCGATTTCTACTAGATCTTTTTAAAAAATCATAAATTATGATAATTTTTATGAAGAATTGGTAGAGAATAATAGGTACGCAAAAAAAATTATAGAGTAGCATAATGATTTTGAAAAAATTTTGATCGTATAATTAAAATGATTAAAACAATTTTTATTATGCTAGTGGTACATTTTGTTATCATAAGACGGTGAATATTGCATCCTAGCGACACAATTTTTGTCGTGTCAGTTATTATAACTATAAAATACTTTATAATTTTGATTATGCTTTATACGAAATGTATTATGTTCAAGAAAGAAATTTTTGTCGGCCAAATCGAAATTTTATTATGTTTCAATACAATTAGTAGCAACACTTAAAACATAAAATATTGGAATATCATACGGTTTCAAATTTAGTCGGCTAGCATAATAAAAATTTATGGATTTTCACATAAAATTTAATGGAATTTTCACCTTCATTTTTCTCCGTGAATTTACAACTTTCAATAAGGTAAAAATAAGAAATTTGTGCACAGAAAAAAAGGAAATCTTGAAACAAGAAATAAAATGTCTTCGAAAGTTTTTTTTATCATTAATGCAATATAAGTGCTATCTTGGCGCACGCTCTTTTGTTCGCCAAATAGCTGTTTGCCCATTCAACTGTTTCCACGACATTTGTGTGCGTTAAACGATTATCTGCGTGCGACAAGTAAATTTGAGTGCGACAAGTAAACTTGTCGCACTCAAATTTACTTCTTGTCGCATGCAGATTATCGTTTAACCCACAAAAATGTCGCGGCAACAGTTGAATCAGCAAAAAGCTACTTGGAGAATAAAACAGCGAGCACTAAGATAGTACTTATATTGCATTAATGATAAAAAAAACTGTGTTCAATTCGTGCGGTGTTGTCGATTACCCACTCGAGCGAATGAGCGCACTCACTTCGTTCGTGCGCTCAACTTCGCTCTCGTGGGCAATCGACAACTTACCGCACTAGTTGTACAATATACTATTCTTGAACCAAGCGAAATTTCTTACTTTATTGAAGTAAAAAAATTATTTGGATCAAGAAATTATTTCCTTCGCGGAAGACATAATTTTCTTAGTCTAAAACATAAATTCTTTAAACCAAGAAAAAACTTTCTTGGTCCCAAAAATTTTTTTTTTGGTTCGAGAAGATTTTTTTTTTCAATTCAACAAATTTTTTTTTTGGCTGAAAATTGTTACGTTTTTAAGTCAAGAAAAAATATCTCGAGCTGAAACGAAAAAGTTTTTGAACCATGAAAAATAATGTTTTAAACCAAGAACAAACTTTCTTGGCCCAAGAAAGTTTGTTCTTGGTTTAAAGCATTATTTTCTCGGGCTAAGAAAGTTTGTTTTTAACTCGAGAGATTTGTTTCTTGTCTAAAGACTGTTATCTTATCGAGTCAAGAAACAATGTCTTGAGCTAAAAAAAAAAGTTTTTGTACTAAGAGAAAAAATTTTTTAAACCAAGAAAAAACTTTCTTGGGCCAAGAATTTTTTTATTTGTCGCAAACAAAAAAAAAATTTTCAGCCAAGAAATTAATTTCTTCACTTAAGGAAATGAATCTATCGAGCAAAAAAATTTTATTTTTTTTTGTTTTATTTTTTCAATGAACAATTTTTTTTTTTGTTTAAATATTACAAACAATGCTGTGAAGCAAATAAATACTGTATCAGAAGCATTTATAAAGAATGAGCAAGTTTCGCAATAAGTTAAATATTTGAACAAATTGAGAAAAAACAATTATCGAGAGCTTTACCAGCTAAGCCATCCCAGCCTTTGCTAGATTACGTTTACTTTGCCCACATATACTGAACCACACTGGCTTATGGTCAGTCACATTTTTAAATCCTAAACCCAGAATTAATATTACAAATGTTATCGCCAATAATTTAGAAAAATGTTAGTTTTGACATTATACCAAAATACTGAACGGATTGTATGAATCGTTCATAAATGAATTTCGACATAAATATAAAAAAGTTAAAAAAAAAAAAAAACAAATTTAATTACAAAAAAAATTGAGAAATTATTCAATATTATTTAATTACATTAATCAATTAATTTATTATAATAATATAATTTGGTTATTTAATTTTTAATTTATTTAAAATAAAAAGGTGAACTCAAAATCCATTTGCTGCGCTAGTGTGAGAAAGAGAGAGAGTGGGGAGTATTCATTCCTTCGGGTGCGAAGGAGGGAGCATCTATGAGTGAGAATCCAAGAGAAAACTTTCTTGGCTTGAGACTCTAGTAATCTTGGTTTGAGATTTTTCGTGTAATTGGTCAGAGAAAGTACACTATACTCAAACCAGGAGTTTAAATTTCTTGAATCAACTCCCTTTATTTTTAGTTCGAGTTCGTACCGTTTATTGTTTCAAAACATCATAGTTCTTTAATTAAGTGTATAACTTTCTCGAACTAAATATTTTTATTTCTTGGTTTAAATAAGTAACATACTCAGCTTAAGAAAAATTATTATTAAACTAAAAACTGCAAGTTTTTAAAACAAGTAATTCTATTATTGGACCAAGTATGAAATATGTATTGGCTTAAGAATTTTTTTTCTTAATTGAAGATTTAAAATTCAAGAAATTATTTCGCTTCGTTCAAGAAATTTCCGGTTTTCATTCCACTCGCTGAAAAATTTCTTGGTTGAAGAAAAATTTTCTTGAGTCAAGAATTTTTTGTTTCTGTGTATGAAAAAATAATTTTTTCGGAAGTTTCGGCTGGTCCATTTTGCCCCAGGTGTCATGTGTAGGGGTAAAAATGCGCAAACATATCGGATTTATAGTAATTAGTCGAAAAACAAAAAATTTTTTTTTTGGTCAAAATTTCAGGGGGGGCGCTTTGCCCCATGGGGGCCGCTCTGCCCCACCCTCCCCTATATCTAAAGAAGTTTCACTACATTCTAATGAATGCATGTATAAATATATTATACTTTAGACCATTCTAAAAACAATACCCGGGTCAAAAATAAAACTTGATTTAGACTTGGCTTACTATTAAGTCAAAATTCGGCGCCGTTTTTCACAAGACAAACTTGACTTTTTTTACGGAGATATGGAATAACTCCTAATAGAGCTCGAAAACATTAGCATAAATACATTTTCGAGCTCGAAGACCTCGAAAATACATTTGTTTCTTTTTTTATGAGCTCAAAAAGGTTACGTTTTATGTGAAAATTAAAAAATTTAGAACCTAATAGTAGTTTATCTATCGAGTGCGATCGTGTTTAAGACGCGAGTGTGAAGATTGGTACCAACACACGAGCGTCTTAGACTCAATTGTACTAGATAAATACATTAGTTTTTGTGACAGACATTTGAAATTTACTACATTTAGTGCCTATAAATGGCAAGTTATAAATCCGCGTTTATTTATTTGGTAAGATTGTTTTGAGTATTTGTTGAAAAGTAGAGAGAAGTCAGTAAGTGGACGAATTAAAATGATGATAAATTTTGTCACAAGATGGTTCGTCAAGTTACTTCGATATTTTTTGGTCGTTTGCTATCGCACATGTAACCAAAAAATATTTTTTGATCCGACGATGACGTCACTATTAGAACGATTAGGTATCTTTTTTACCAGCTGTATCTTATCTAATATTTTTAGCTGCCGGCTATAGGCCGGTGGACGCCTAGGCGCTAAATGTCGTAGATTTCAAGGTCTCTCACAAGAAATAATTTAGATCATACTCAAAATATTGAAGCTTCTTGGAGATATGTAAAAAGTAAATTGCGCAGTGGTGGGGGCTCCATCATGAATATATGATCGATTATCTAAATGAATCGTTATGGCGAAGAGATGTCGAAAAAAAAATTAATCCATTCTATGCTTTAATTGATGACATAAATTATGTATATTCTTTACCTGAAATTAATTAATGGATTTAATTTAAGATAAATTAATAGATGTGTAATTTTGTTAAATACGACTTTTCTATTATTATCATAAGCCTTGATAAACAGATTAATTTTAATTTAAAAATAATACATAATTTACAAAAAAAAAAAAAAAAGATTTCCATTTATAATTAAATTTATGACATATATAATTTAGTTTATGACAAAACAAAAATTGTTTTTAATTTGAGAAAAAATTTGTAATTTATTACTCGTTATCAATTACTATTGAATTTGTTAATTGTTAAAAATTGTATATTTATTATTTCGAAATGATATATAATTTAATTTATGACAAAACAAAAATGGTTTTTTGCTTATAAAAAAATTTGTAATTTATTATTCGTTATCGATTACTATTAAATTTATTAATTGTTAAAAATTGTATTATTATTAAGAATAAATTTGATCGACAGAATGGAATTTTTGATTTCTCTCGATTTTGGCAATCATCAATAAACAAATTAGGTAATTTATTATTATTTGACTTAACTACAATGTCCTTATTAAATACGAGACATTCGAATAATGAAAAAAAAAAAAAAAATAAATAATTAAGAATTAAAAAATTAAAAAAACTTCTTTCTCTCGATTTTGGATATCGCTGGTGGAAAAATCATATTAATTCTTGTTATTGAACCCAAAAGGAAAGTCTCTGAGAAATTAGAGCAAAATCGGCAGGGGGATGTAATCGGAAGAATGGCCTTCCGCTCAACAATTTGAATTTCTAAACGTATGTTCTATAAAAATAAAAATAAAAATTTTTATGAGAAAATGCTTTTTTTCCGTGTCCCACTTTGCCCACATTCACAGAATCATAATGAAAAGCATGTAAAAATTTAGAAAATTCATGGATTTTTCTTATTTCTTGCGCATCACAAATTTAAATTATAACGAGAATTAATACTCTAAACCTAAAACTAATTTTAACAGAAACTGTAGCTTGTTAAAAGAATTGAACATAGATCTTTATTTCTAATACATATACTAATAATTATACCAAGAAGTTCTAAAGGTAGTATTGTCATAAAACTTTTGAGTTTAATTGCATTTTAAATACTAACATTTAAATCATCAACTGTAAGAACATTACTTCAGGTATCAGCTTACTGACGGGACAATAGAGACTACTGTCCATTGGGCTCGAACATTCATTTACCCTCCGGATTAGATTTACAAATTTAGGTAAAACGACAAAAATAAATAATACTTAAGTACGATATACTATTGAACTTTTATCCAAATACTCATTTAAATCTATGAGGTAATTACAACGAAAATATGAGCACCAGAGTCTTTCAATACAATGTGTTATTATCTATAATAAAATTTTGTCATTATAATTAAATGCATTCGGTTATTTACTATACAATAATTTTGCCTACTCTATAATGAGTTTCTCATTAAGAAGTGGGGATAGAAAACCTTAAAATATTTTCAACAGCATCAGATATTTTATTTGCTTTTGTGACATCAGTGAGTAAAGTTGTGGTGCAAAAATAGTGTGAAAAAATGAATCCTTCTATGGAAATATACGATCATCTCATCGCAGAAAACATAAAAAAAAGTTACTGCAATATACAACTAGAAAATACAGGTATGTGTTTAGAAATTTTTATATTAAATTAATGATTCTACGATGTAAAAAATCACCGGGGTAAGTCCAAGCGGTGTAGGTGTTAAAATTATCGGTGTTAAATTTACCCCCGAAAGCGGTGTGAAAATAACGCCGCCACCGGTGTGAATATTCTAGACCGGTGTTAAAATAACGCCGCCACCGGTGTAAATATTCTTTACCGGTGTTAAAATATTTTACTTTGTGAATATTTTCACTTACTCAATCACTATACTTGTTAATAAATGATATTTTTCATTAATTTTCATAAAGAACTGACATTTTTTGTGTTTTATAATTTTCAAAGTTAATACTCCAAGCGGATGCAATTTACTCCTCTTTTACACCGACATTACCCCACTTTTACACCTGTTACTCTACTTTTACACCGGTTCTACTCCGCTTTTACACCAGTTACTCCGATTTAACACCGGTATTTTTAACACCGGTGTATTACTCCTCCTACACCGGTGTAATTTCATTTTTACATCGGGCGAAGTTAAAACGAGTCCATTTTCAACACCGCTCTTTTTACAGTGTATTAAACGGTATAATCACCTTTTAGTTTAAATTCATGTCCACCCAGCACCTATTATTTATTTAAAAATATACATCTCTAGTGAAATGATATCATATTTTTTTTTCACATTTTTAGCACAATTACAAATTTTCTGAATCGAAAAAATATCTTATCGTGTAAAAAATATTTTTCAAAAAGTTAACGCCATTATTTATACAAAATCAGTTAATAAATTTTAAAAATCGGTCCTACAATTAAAGTATCAAACAATTGAAAATTTTATGATTCAAAAAAGAACTTATCTTGCAGATAACTTTTTTAGATAAGTTAATGTCATTGTTTATATAAAATTAGTTAACAAATTTGAAAAAAAACCATCTTCAAGATGTAGGAATCAAACGATTGCTAATTTCATGAATTGAAAAAGTTATTTATCGTATAGAGGACTTTTTTTTTAAAAGTTAATGTCATTATTGATAAAAAATTAGTTAACAAATTTTTTAAAAACCGTCTAAAAGATGTAAGAATCAAACGATTGCACATTTTATGATTAAAAAAAAATACTTATCGTATCGTGAACTTTTCGCATAAAATTAACAATAATGTTTATAAAAAATTAGTTAACAAATTTTTGTAAAATCCATGATATTAACTCTTCGAAAAAATCTCTTTACACGAAAAGTTATTTTTCCGACTTACTTTGGGAATTTTTTACTTACTCGATCACTACAGTTAAACACCACCATTTAAAATATTTGCAAATAATCAAACCACTTTGTTTTTTTTTTACTAAATTGTTTATAACTTTTACAATTTTTGCCGGCCCCAAATTTCTACTTTTTTATAGACGTTATTTCGAATCGAATGAGCCCTTAATCATAATTTTCGGTGGTCTTGAACACTCTCTGAACATGAATAAGTGAAATAAGTGAATTTTCGCTAATTCTGAGTGCCAACCGAACCACTTTTTGAAATTAGTGTTTCAAAAAAAAAATTTTGCTTTTTTTTTCTTCTTGTTTATAAATTTCACAAAATTTCAAAACTAAAAATTTTTTTTATCTGTCATTACCCATAATTGTTTCGGTAAATGTTCAAACAAAATTATCCATATCGTAATTTAATTATTTTCCCATTTTTCTAACTATTTCTTCGTCATAAAGTGATTTTTTAACTTTCCGCTAAGAAAATTGATAATTTTCAAGAATTCAGGAAGTTATTGGTTTCGGTCCGATTTTCGAAAATCGAATTTCTAACAGATCTTGACGTTTTGAGGTTCTAAAAGCTATTCTGACTAATTTCAAGAATTTAAATTGAAATTCAGAAAAATTATTTCGAAAAGTAAAATTTTTTTCTGGTATAAATGTATGATTTACTAACAGAAAAAAAAAAATTTAATCATCGATTTGTTGCTAGATTACAGCCGTTGTTGATCCGCATGCGTGCAAAATGACGCGCTTTTTCGTTTTTTGCGCTTCAATAATTTTTATCTCAGCAACTCTATTCATCGTAGAGATATCCGCCAAGACTCATTTTGTGTTTTAGTAAATTCTAAACCCCTAGATACTTATTTGTCTTGATAGTTTCTTAATAATTTTCGAGATATTTCATTTTACATCTAATTTTTTTATAAAATAAACAGTTAAAGCGGCCGCTGAATTGAGATCAAATTTTTGTTTGGGATATCTTGAGAATTTACAAAAAATTTTTTTTGATTGGTTCATACCTATCGAAATTATGATTTTGCACCATTATTCATATTTTCTTACTAACTTTCAGAATATACTTCTCCACCTGCTAAGAGGCCATGGATGTCCTATTCAACGCCAATCCTGGAAGAATCGGGGCCATCGTGTAAGTAAAAATGAACAAAATATTATTTTTTTATAATAGCAAAATGATACACAGAAAATAATATGTAGTATCATTTACTACGAGATTGCAGTAAATGTTTTTGTAGTTAAAAATATCCGATAAATGATAACATTTACTAAATGTGCGTCAAATTTTACTAAGTTAATAAGTTAAATTTACTCCTTTCTTGTGGTTAATTCTACTGCACATTGCAATAACAAGTACTCCAGGCGGGCGTTGAGAGTACTACAGAAGGACGGGTTCCCGCTATTTCGCCATTTTGGGGTTAATCGTTTATTACAGCGTCTCATAAATAAATAATCAACTGACAATTTATTGAAAATTAAATAATTGATTATCAATATCTCAGTGAAACGGAAGATTTTTTTATTCTGCTTGTTCTTACGGCGCATTTATAATAAAAAAAATGTCGTGAGAACAAAAAATAAAGATTTCGACAGCTTTTTTGCCTTTAAGGCTCGGGCTTACCTAACAAAATTTCGAATTTAAGAATTCTAATTACTTTTCGAATATTTATGGGACTTCGATGATGAAAATCTTTCGAAGAAATTCGTCTTCTGCTTTTAGTCGGAAGCTAAGAAAATTGCTGTTATCATAATTATTTAATAAATAATTAGAATTCTTAAATTCGAGATTTCGTTAGGTGCGGCCCAGCCTTAAAAGTTGGAAAAAAAATTGGCTTTCATGTTTTTGGATAAAATTTCTATTTCATCTTTTTTGATAATTATGAATATATTTTTTTTTCAGAAAAGTACATAAAAAAACGAGCAATTTAAAAAAAAATTGATCAATTTGATCAAAAAAAATTTAACATGGCCCAGCATGGGTGGACCCTTTTTGTAAATAATTACCATGTTTAGTATACATAAATAACTCGATAAGTGATTTTTAAAAATAATTTATAAAAATTTTAGGTTATATAACGTATATTTTTACCGTAACCGCATATCGAGTAAATTTAACTACAGTTGGAATTACAAATATCGCATGCTGTGACATATCTTACTTTTTTCGATAGTAGACGCTTAACTACAATATTGCAGTAAATCTAACCACAATTTGGAGTTGTCTCATATCATACTACAGCCTGTGGTAAATGGAACTCCAGTTGTTGTTGCCACTATTACAATTTATTTTCCGTGTAAATATTATATCAAATAAATAATGAATTTTTCTATCTTTTTCAGGTACATTTTCGGTGATGAGTTACAACGTTCTTAGTAGCTCATACGCGGCACCAAGAATGTATCCGTATTGCCCTAAAGAATACCTCGACTGGGAAACCCGTGGGCAGAGCATCATAAATGAAATTAACGACTATGAATGCGATGTGATCTGCCTTCAGGAAGTCGAGATGGAGGCGTTTCTTGAATTCTTTTCGCCGAAGCTGGAAATTAAAGGATATAACGGCATTTTTGCCCCAAAATCTCGGGCAAGAACAATGTCAGATACCAAACGGCGGCTTGTAGACGGTTGCGCGATTTTTTGGAAGACCGAAAAGTATGTTTTTAATTTATAATTTTAATTTAAACAATTAATAATGTTGTGTTGGCTTATAGTTATATTCATTAATCATTTATGTATTTTTTTTTTTCAGGTTTACGCTGGTATCCCAACAGTTGATCGAGTTCAACCAATTGGCTATCAAGAACAACGCAGGTTGTCAAGACATGCTCAATCGGGTGATGATTCGTGACAACATTGGGCTGTTTGCCGTGCTGAAAACCACAGCCGCAGCATGGCAAGATGGTAAGTTTTTGCGATTTTTCAAATTTGTAGCATTTACAATAAATTCGCTATCATTATAACTTAATAAAACTCTAATTTACTCTTTAGGTCTTCCAGAAAACTCATCAGATGTGGAGCAGCTAATCTTAGTGGCGAATACACATTTGCACTGGAATCCGGAGTTTTGCGACGTCAAAGTTTTGCAGGCAATGATGCTCGCCAGAGAAATAGAAAGAATGTTAGAAACAGTGAGTTCTGTATCCGAACAGGCGGATAATAAGACATTCGCTTCTTCTGACATCAAGCTATTGCTCTGTGGAGATTTCAATTCCAAAACAGATTCTGGTAAGTTCAGTTTCAAAAATATTAAGAATTTAATATTAATTACTAGGGTGTCCTGAATTATTAATATTTACGCTTTTGCTTTTTTCAGGTGTGTATGAGTTTTTAACACAAGGTCAGCTCGCTATAGATCATCCAGATTTTCGAAATTTGGATTACAAAAAAGCCGTTAATACAATTTTTGGAAATCCGGAATCTACCGAAGTAGCCCACCATTCGCTGAATCTTTCATCGGCCTGTCCTGAAGAATATATGCCGTATACATATTATACGTAAGTAAATCAATAAAATTATCACTATGTTAGTTTTTTTAAATAAATAAAATAATTGTTTGTTTTTTTTCAGGTATGGCTTCAGGGCGATGATCGATTTTGTTTTTTATGGAACATCTAATATGAGACCAATAGGATTCTATGGTCCTATACATGATCAGTGGTTCCATGATAACATAATAGTGGGCTGTCCTAATCGGTACATCCCATCGGGTAAATTGAATAATTTTTTTTGTTCAAAATAATATCATTTTCCTATATTAATCATTTTCTGATAATTTATCATTTTTATTCCAGATCACTTTCCACTGGTGGTGCATTTCAAGATGGTAACTTGAAGAGTCAGTCATCGATTACGTGGTTGTAAAAGGTACTACATCTTACTCTTTTTCGTCGGCTGCACATCGGTCCTAATACACTGAGAGACAAATTTATTCGCCTGGAATAAAGACGCGTACTAAAATTTTTTCCAAAGTACCACTACGGGCGTGTTCAGAAACACACTCTAGAAGAGAAATATTCAACTCTTGCACGGAGAGAAGAAAATGGTAATAATTACGATGCTACATGGCAACTAGTCCTATTTTTTAAAGCATAGGAATCGATACTATGTAATATGGGAATAATTACCATTCTTCTGTTAATATTTACTATGCTACATAATAATCAAGCTACTGGTAAATATTACTTTGTAGCATAGTAATCAAAGCCATGCTAGAATAATATTAAGTCCCATGCTGTATAGCGTGGATGCAGTTTGAGTATGAAGCGCTGCTATAAAGTATATACGTCCAATATAATCTGTACATATATTAATCTTAATTACTACTTATATCAATGAATATCATTTTAATGAACATTATCAATCATACGAAACTCAAGTATTATTTGAAAAGTATCATTGTCTATTATATTCTGATTTAAAATGTTATTCTACCACACGTATCGTCACTGCTGCAGACGGAAAAATTTATATTCCAAAGCGCTGGATTTAATATTTTTAATTTAGATTATTTTTAACTTTCTCTGCATTAATAATTCATAATTCATAATTTTACTTACAATAAAATATTAATTAAGTGTGTTTTCAATAAATAATTTATTTATTATATTTTTCTAATAAAACTAATCCATGTTAAAATATGTTAATGTTAATATTTATTGTTTTATTTAAAAAATTTTTAAATCAATAAAAAATTTATTTATTATTAATTAAATAACCTAATTTTTTAATTATAAAACCTTATTTTGATATTAACCTTAATACCTTCAATTGGAAGCAGCTTCATCGAAATTATAATAATTCCAATGTAGCATAGGAATGATTCCAATCCCCATGAAAAATGATTTTGTCTGATTATATATGAGTATATATGATTATACATGGTTATACATAAAATTATATATAATTATGTTTGAGTCTTTATATTATTAGATCTGATCAGACATGAATGATATAAACTTATATGTAGTTATATATAAGTCTATGTATGATAAGATCTGATCAGACTTCATTGATATGAAACCTATAAATATTTAGTTTTGTATATAGGTTCAATATATACATTGTTAGACCAACGCTCGGCACGCATTCAATGCATTGAGCGCGCCTTGCTCAACTAGCCCCAAATAAGCCAACAAAGTAAAAGTTAAATTATAAAAAAACGATTGATTTTTTTTCTCATGATCAGCCGATTGGTTGAACTCGATCAACTGTTGGGATATCAGTGTAAACCTGGAAAAAAGAAATACATAAATAATCAATAAATATAACTATAAGCTAACACAACATTATTAATTATTTACATTAAAAATATAAATTAAAAACATACTTTCTGGTCTTCCAGAAAATTGCGCAAACATGTACAAGCCGCCGTTTGGCATCTGATATTGTTTTTGCCCGAGATTTCGGGGCAAAAACGCCGTCATACCCTTTAGCTTTCAGTGTCGGCGAATAGAATTGGAGAAACACCTCAAGCTCGACCTCCTGAAGGCAGATCACATTGTATTCATAGTAATTGATTTCATCTATGATGCTCTGCCCACGGGTTTCCCAGTCAAGGTATTCTTTAGAGTAATACGGATACATTTCCGGTGCCACGTATGAGCTACTAAGAACCATGTAACTCATCACCGAAAATATACCTGAAACAGATAGAAAAATTCGTTATTTATTTGATATAATAGTCATAATTTTTCTATTATAAAAAAATAATATTTTGTTCATTTTTACTCACACGATGGTCCCGATTCTTTAGGAACTGCATAGGACATCCATGGCCTATCAACAGGTGGAGAAGTATATTCTGAAAGTTAGTAAAACAAATTTGAAAAATAGTGCAAGATTATAGCACCAATCATATATGCTTGGATCTAAACATTTTTTATCGGGATGATATTTATGACTTTGAAATTTAAAGTAATGACAAAATCAAGTATGTAAATAAGTTAATTTATAATTACATAGCTTCAAGTAATTTGCTTCAAATTTCAAGGAAGATGCATTATTTTAATATCCGTTTATTAATTAATATAAATTGAATATAAAATATAAATTAAATTATTATTGCACAGAAAAATTCAAATTAAGTTACAAATGTTTTTTTAAGTGACATACAGATTAGTTTTGACTGAAATTCAACCTTGAATAACTTTCGAAGGAGTGAATTATATACATAATTAAATATTTATAGGTTTCATATCAATAAAGTCTGATCAGATTTAATCATTCATAGACATGCATAACTGCATATAAGTTTATATCAGTTATGTCTGATCAGATCCAATCATATATAAAATTATGTACGACTATAAATGAATTTATATTAGCCATGTCTGATCAGATCTATAATCACGTATAGACTTATAGGGGTAGGGGGGGGGGGTAGGCAAATGGAGTGGGGTAGGCAAAACGGGTTACTCCCAAAATTTTATAAAAAAAAAATTTTATATTTTAAATGGTTTTTAAACATTCCAAAATCACTTCTGTAAATATAATTAAGCGTTACTTTGCATTTTTTTTGATAAACTTTTTTAAAAATCTATTGTCAGTTAAAAAATATTAATGACGTTTGTTTTATGATAAAAACGATTAGAAATTTTTTTTCTTCTTTTGTATCTAATAAACATGTAAAATATAATTTTTCTTCATGTAAATTCCTTACAAAAAAATTCAACTTAATCAAATTCGTTCAAAATCCAGAAATTTTTTTTTTTTTACCTTTTTTAGGGGGTACCCCACTTTGCCCGCAGAAATGAAAAATTTTTTTTTCAACGGTAACTGAAAATTACTTCTATTTACTTTGAATATCATTAAAAAAAAAAGATTTAGCGTATTTGAGTCCTCGAAAACTTGATATTTCCTTAAGTACCCCCTTTTGCCTCTCCCTTCCCTATATGATTATATATGGGGTTATAACAGCTAGGTATGATTATATCTAATTATATATACTTATATATGATCAGATCTGATCATATATAGACTTATATCTGGTTATAAATGGAGTTATAACAGCCAAGTATAATCATATCTAATTATATTTAGACTCATATATGATCAGACCTGATTATACATAGACTTGTATATGATTATATATGGGGTTATAACAGCCAGGTATGATCAGATCTAACTATATATAGACTAGGGTGATCCAAAAAATAACAAACTTTTTTTTTTTCTTCCAAACAGGTTCAAAAGTTTCATTTAGATAAAAAAAGACACCTGTGAAAATTAGAGCTCTTAATATTAATATTAAGAGGTTCCTCATCGAACTTTTCTATTTCCCATAAGAATAACATGGGAAAAATTTTTTTTACGTCTTCTGATTTTTATAAGTAGCCAACGATGCGTCATAGGAATAATTGGCAGGCACATTTTCGTAGGGAATTTAATGCTCTACAAAAAAAGATTCTTATCATTTTTTGAGGAATCTATTTGTTCAAAAGTTATTTGAGGTTGAAGTCGAATTCATATTAAATTTTGAAATTTTCTACTTTTCCGGCGAAACTATCCGACTTATTACAAAATATCACCAGACCTTTTTTGTAGACAATTTTTTTCCCTGAAAGTTATTTCTAATAAAGTTTTTTCGAATTCCGCATTGTTTTCTAGTTATTTTTATTTTAATGTCATGCTCATAAAAAAATAGTCTTCTGATCGATTTTAAGAGCTTGACATTAAAATAAAAATAACTAGAAAACAATGCAGCATTCGAAAAAACTTTATAAGAAACACTTCTAGGGAATCAAATTGTCTACAAAAAAGGTTCAATGATATTTTGTAATAGGTCTGATAGTTTCGTCGGAAAAGTAGAAAATCTCAAAATTTAATATGAATTCAACTTCAACCTCAAATAACTTTTGAACAAATAGATTCCTTTAAAAATGATAAGAATCTTTTTTTGTAGAGCATTTAATTTCCCACAAAATTATGCCTGCCAATTATTCCTATGACGCATCGTTAGCTACTTTTAAAAATCAGAAGACGTTAAAAAAAATTTTTCCATGTTATTCTTATGGGAAATAGAAAAGTGCAATGCGGACAATATTGATTTTAATATTAAGAGCTCTAATATTCACAGGCGTCTTTTTTTATCTAAACGAAACTTTTGAACCTGTTTGGAAGAAATAAAAAAATTTGTTTGTTTTTTGAATCACCCTAATGAACATATATAATCATATATGATTAGACAAAATCTTTTTTCATTGGGTTAAAAAAATGTGGGAACGAATAACGGAAAATTGCTTTTTCTGCTGCGAAGAATTCTTAACCCAGGTAGAAAATTGTCTTAGTCGGACAAGTTTGAAACTTAAAAATAGCTTTATTTTAGCTTAACATCTAAGTCTTGTTTTGTTAGCTTTATTCTAGGTTGTTATTAGGATGAATTCTATGACAAGTCTTTAGAGTGTAACTAACCTTCAAATATGCCTTGCTGTTAGCTCTTTTTCCACGCGTATGATAAGATTTGTTATAAGCTTGGATTCTAAACTTAAAACTACCTTATCTGCTAACATTACTCCAAGCGTACATTGAAAACTGAAGTTTGAGGTTAATTAGGATTTTGTGTTATTGATTATAAGTAATGAATAAGTTCAATTTTATTTGCAACATATAGAAAGAAAAATATATACTAAGCAAGTAAGTTTTGATTTTTTTTAATTTATTGAATCACAAGTTTTTAATGCTCATAATAAAAAAATTTGAATTTTTTAGAACGTCCTTACTCTCTTAAGTTAAATCAGTAAAAATGTTACTGATTTTTTCAGTGGTTATAAAATTTACTGAAAGATCAGTAGCTTTGAATAAATTTACTGACTAATAATGAATTTAGCTTCACGGCAGTAAAGAGTGCCATCTACTTGGAAGCTTGTTTGTTAGACAGAGGTTGATTGCAAGTTATAATCAAAGTTTATTATTTATATTGCACTATTATTAGGGTAAGTTTAAAATATTTCAACAAACAAAAGTTAATTTATCATTTATATACTAATAAAACTTATATATTTTTCTCTATTGAATGTGACTAGAATAATTCTGAAATGTATTTGTAGTTGATTTACATCTAAGGTAATGCATAACCTCAAATCGTCTCCTTAATTATTTTATGTTTTTAAATAAATATTATTATTATTTTCAGATAAATGTTTATACGGTGACGTCAAAACCGTTAGGGAAAATATATATAACACTACACATTTAATGCCCAATATCTGATGTTTGTGTACAAAAAAAAAAAATAATAAAAAATTTTTCTCTGTAAACATGTTTTCAAACTTAAATTACCGAATCTATTCTAGCTAAGAATAAGATATACTTTTAACCTTATAGTAAGCTAAATTGTCACTGTTTATGCAAGCTAAAACTGCAAGCTTTATGTTAGCGATACAAAGCGTTACCAACTAACCTTGTGTTAACCATAGTTTGTTGGCTAATTTTAGGCTAAAGCTGATAAAATTAGCTTAATACAAGCTAATTCCATTGATGACTTTCTACCTGGGAAGCAAAGATGTTCCTCAACGTCTTCAAGGCTAACTATTTTAAAAATAACAAAGTAACACCTAATAACTGTAAATAACTTATCTACGTGTGAAAATTTAAGGTGCAATTTCATGCTGACGCTCGACGCTGGTTAAGAGCGTCAAATGTGGTCACGTGGTACAATTTTGACCATAGCGCTGACCATTTTGACCATTTTTATATAGTGGAAACCTAAACATGCAAACCTCTCAATAAGACAATTTATAGATAAATTGAGAAAAATATAGATAGCCCGAACTGGGAATCGAACCCAGACCAATTCGGTATCGCGCCGAGTGCTCTACCAGTTGAGCTATCCGGCACTATACTATATTTCGTTCAATTTGATCTATAACTTATTGAGCCACACCGTCCTTCGTACGGTAATACGCTATCTTCAATACACCCAGCGCCAGGTACTAGAGCGTCAAGCATCAAAACATCAAATACGTTGTCAAAAAACGTAAGCAGAGTCAGTGATTTTAATAAACATTGTGTATTTATGATAAAAGATTGATTTGACCGATAATTATCAGACTTTATTATTAAACTAATCATGCCAGGTGCCAATAAATAAACCAATAAATAAGTAAACTTGTAGATTGATTTAAAAAGCCTGACAATTATCAAATAAAATTGTTTATTATAATTTAATTCAATTGAATTTCTATTTTTAGCGTATCGGGTTCTTTACGAAACTTATCGGGATTTTTTTTAATTTTTGGAGCAGTTTTGAAGTTGGTTTAATACTCAGTGGAAAAAGCTAAACAATGTTTAGCTTTGACGCTGGATTGAACTATGACGCTCAAGTACTTGAGTACTTGACGCTGGGTGTATTGAAGATGGCGCTAAGGTCGAATTTGTACCACGTGACCACGTTTGACGCTCTTAACCAGCGTCGAGCGTCAGCATAAAATTGCACCTTTAATCTGAACGTAAAAACTGCTTGCATGGAACGCTTGTTGAAAGTTTTCATCAAGGCTGCGTATCTTTACAATAATTCGAATTTGAACCCTTTTAATAAAATAATTCATTACACTGAGAGAAATGTGCATAGTAACCTGAACTATTCAGCTACAGGTATGAAAATATAGTATCCTTAAAAAATTTTTATTATTACTGAAACTATATAGGGGAGGATGGGGCAGAGCGGCCCCCCTAAGCTAATTATTACTTTTTGTGGCTTTCAACCATAAGATCACTTTACTTTTGTCCTATTTCGAACGAATTTATGGACATTTTGCCAAAATTCTGAAAAAAAAAAATTTTTTTTGTGGGGCAGAGCGGCCCCCTTTCAAAAATGATAAAAAAATTTTTTTTTTCGTTTTTTTTTTTTTTTTTAATTGTTTTTATCATTAAGAATGTATTTCTTTCTCTTGACAACTATTTCTGGTTTTATATTACTCGAAAAAAATTTTTTAAGGTGTAATAAATCGTTCACCCTCGATTACCTTAATTACTAATTGTTATTTAATAATAAAAAAAAAAACAATTCTATAGTTTTACTTTATTACAAAAATTTATCAACTAAAAAAAAAAATTTTATTTTTATAAATTTTTGTGACCAAATTTGCCTCTTACATAGAGAAACGGCCGAAAAATATGAAAAAATAATTTTTTCGGAAGTTTCGGCTGGTCCATTTTGCCCCAGGTGATATGCGTAGGGCTAGAAATGTGGAATTATAATAATTTTTTTTTAATTTGACAATAAAAATATGAATAAATCACTTTTTCAAAATTTTTGGGTTGTCCATTTTGCCCCAGGTGTCATGCGTAGGGCTAAAAATGCGCAAATATATCGGATTTATAGTAATCAGACGAAAAAAAAAATATTTTTTTTTGATCAAAATTTTAGGGGGGCCGCTCTGCCCCACCCTCCCCTACTAGTATGAATCAGCATGAAAAAATAGTTACATTACCTACACTTAAGGAACTGTTTTTGCCTTATTATGATCACTACAAAACATTAATCTTTTTTAAAGCAAGGCCTAGTAGTGAATGCAATATTACCTTAAGGATCTATTGATCAATTTCTATTTTAGAGTTAATTCGAGACCCAAATTTATTTTTCGATTTTAATTTTGAAATCACTTGAGGTTTCCCCTTTACACCTTAAAGAAGCTTGGCTTGCAATTTTTTGTTGCTCACAATATGTAACTTTTTTTTTTTTATGAAGTTAAAGTCTTCTTTGGTGAAAAAACATTAATATGTTGCTAAAAGTAAACCGATTTCCAAAAAATGTCAAAAAAAAAATTTAGAACACAAAAAACAAGTTTCAATTTTTTTTTTCTTCGATTTTTTTTGACATTTTTTGGAAATTTTTTATTTTTTTTGTCATTTCCTTGCATTTGCTGAGTTACCAACGCAAAAATTTGAGAAAAGTCGAAAAAAAAAAATTTTTTCATTTTGATTATGATTACATAATTAAAGGAACAAAACTTGCTCCTTTAATTGTTTAGCTAAACTTTGATCGATGATTCCCCAAAAACGGTTCGATAGATCAATTTAAAAATTTACAGGGGTCTTGGGGGTACATTAAGCTAAAAAAGTCCCTGGCAACATTATTTTTTTTTTCGATATTTGCAGAGTAGCGGTTGATTTACTAAAAAACCAAAAAAAGTCATTTTTTTGTACTTTCTTCTAACGGATGTTAAAAATAAAAAAAATTTTTTTTTTCAAAAAATGATAACAGGGTCTTGTAGGGGATTTATTCAAGTTTTCAACGCCACCCTTCAACTTTCTGTGCGATCATTGCTACCTGAAATATCGAAGATCAAAGCCAAAAGGATCATTTTCTGTTTGAAGGCTGATATCTCTGCGACAAATCGTCCTACGAGGTTAAAAAAAAAACCAAATTGAAGCTGAATAAATTTGCTAAACGATGTATGCATTTGTTTAGTTGAAAGAATTTTTCCGCGGTCCGTGGGCTCTTCGGAAAAAAAAAAAAAATTTAGAAATTTTTTGGCTCGCGGTATTTCTCATGTTTGCGCATTAATTGGAGCTTTTAAAAAATTTTGAAAAAAATACACCTAAACTAGAGATTTCAAGCTATAAAATGCTTTTTTTAAATTTTCGATACGATTTTTTCTCACCAAGTTACAGCCTTCCAAAAATCACTAAAAAATT
Source organism: Microplitis mediator (assembly GCF_029852145.1). NCBI lineage: Eukaryota > Metazoa > Arthropoda > Insecta > Hymenoptera > Braconidae > Microplitis > Microplitis mediator. The sequence goes on along the minus strand of NC_079978.1, from coordinate 15,950,797 downwards.
TATAAAATTTTTCTGCTCCTTTAATTTTTTGCATTAGTGTAGTATTCACGTGAAATCTTTTTTAATCTCTCCAAATCGTTTTTAATCATTTCAAATCACTTTTTCTAATCAGGGTTATTATGTTTAGTCACGCATCGATGTTATTCAAAAATGTTAACGATTCAAAGAATTTCCAAAATTATTAAACTGTTATATTTTTTTTAATCAGTCCTTTCGCCGTATTTTCTTTTTACTGAATTTTATTGTGGCTTTTTTTAAATTTTGCAACAATTTGCATTTCATCCACAATTTATCACAATTATGTTTGACTTATGATAATAATTCAGTTTCACAGTAATTGATTCTAACTAATCTTCTGATTGATTGTAATAAATAATCTGTAAATTTAAAAATATTAATAGAAAAAATTAATGAATAATTGTATGGTATTAGAGTTCCGACTGTCAGTAATTTTCGAATGTTACATGTAAAAAAACAATATATTTAAAAAATGCTTTTAGCTTAATTTATTTTTCGAAGAATATGTATAACTTTTCATCTTGTTCATGTATTATTTGTTCCAACAGGTTAAAAAATTATTGTGTAATTATCAAATTTTACTACTAAGTAAAAAATTTTTTGAAATCTTCTTCTGGTTTTAGGATTATCTAGATGTCTAAAAATCAATAAAGTTACTATATTTGTTAGTTTCTACAACTAAGTAATAATTACTAGTCATGATTTGTTTTTATTAATAAAATAATTCTATTTTCAGATTGATCCAGAATTCTAATGATGATGAAATTAATTTTTCCATCCACCATGATTATGACGGCATATTTCGAATAATGATAACAAGAGATCGTAAAAATGTGCATGAAAATCGAGTTGTATAGTATTAATATATCAAATTAATGTATTAATTATATTAAATTACTCTAAAAATTTCAACAACTTATGAAATCAATGTATAAGGTAATCAAAAATATTTACTTTTTACGAGTGCAATAGTGTGTAAATTAATTTTATATTAAGGAAAGTAGTAGTTTTTCAAGAGTTGATGGAAGAAATTTTTTTGCATATGCCTTTTTTTGTAAATTATCAAATTTTTTTATTATTGTATATCAATTTATATATCAAGAACCGCAGCTTTATATAAAAGATGAAAGACACTCAATGACTAGGGCAAACCATTTAGCATTTTTTTGAACAGGATTAAAGCTATGTTTGTTATAGTTTTGTCAAATAAAATATCTGTGTATAATCTTAAATATTACTGTTTATAATTATGGTTTTTGCAAATTTATTATCGATAACTGAATGTATCATACCATGTATTGAAATAAATTTACGTTTTCTTTTTATGATAAAAATATTAATAAATTGAAAGAATAAAAAATTCGCATTAAAAAAATTAAAAAATCTATCCAAGTTTTTTTTTTAATTTCCATTTCTTTATTAAATATTTATTTGTCATTCAAAATTTCATGAATATCGGTTAGATCACTCATAAATAATAATGGGAAAATAATAATATAATGAAATGTACAATTATTTTAAAATAATAATTTATTCAAAAAATATATATATTTCATCATAATTTAATTAACGACCAAGGACTTTACACTAATATCATTTAATTATAAATAATTAAATACAAAGTCGCATAGAGGTTATGGTAGCCACGTGGTTGTTTACCGTGAAATAAATAATTTTTCAGTTCTAAATTTATATGTAAACATTGAAGCTATGTAAATTATTACAAACAAAACTTTGAAAGTACAGGTCATTTTTACTATAAAAATTAATTTATATTAATCACATTAGGCAGAGTATAACGACGATTATAGTTGAAACAGGTTATTCATGTAAACTTCCGTACGTAGCTTTGAAACTACATGGTTGTTCAAATAATACTGATTCAAAATTATTAATCACGAACTTAATTATTAATATCAGAAAGAATATCTAGAAACTTTGATTGAAACTCTAAGAAATCGTTCGACAACTAGACAATAATTGTAAAGCAAAACATCATCAATAAATATCCTTTTTTTTTTTTTTTTTTTTCAAATTTCAATAATGAATGTAAAAAAGTAGTATTGAGTAAAATTAAAGTAATAAGTGTTTGTTGATTAAATTTAATCAATCATTGAAATGAATTCTTTTTTTATTTATGTTTAAATGATACACTTTATAAGTTATAGATATCGTGATATTATCGAGTCATTATCGACGGAAAAATATTAAAGACTGCTATAGGGGGGCTAACTTGAAGGTATTTTTTTAATTAATTTTTTTTAAATAAATAAATGGAGAACAAACAATTATTAACAGTGAACACTTAAGAACAAACGATGAACAAACGAATTAATAGAAAAAAAAGTCGAAAATAGAAAAAAAAATATTTTTGAGGGGCTAACTTTGGTGAGCTGGGTAAAGGTACCTCTACCCTCCATAGTCGTTATGAAGGTATAAAAAAGATAGGTTAAGGTCTCACAAAATATAAACAAATAAGTAAATATGTTCATTATTTCTCTTTCAAGAGATAATTGTCCTTTTCAATTATTCATATCAATTATATGCGGTGATGCGAAAATTATTTCTTTACTGAATTATTTAAGAATGATAAGCATATAACGTTTCAATACGCTATCTTTGTTTATGATTTTTAATCTTTATTATTTAAAAATAGAAAATAAGTTATCTTAAATATTTTTAATTTTGTGATTTATGGGGTGGTCACAATCATTATTATAAAATTAGAAATTTTGAGGAAATGCAAATGTTTAGACAAATTATTGTGATAATCGAAATAAATTCATATGAATCCAAATTCATATTTGAACTTTGAAATTTTTATAGTATGTCAACAGTAATATATTTCATAATTGTTATTATAACGATTTTTTATTCCATGCAGTGTTGTCAGTTAGAGGAGCTGTGCAAACTAGAGTAAAGTCAACTTTTCTTCGAAACTCAATTCTACAAGCGTATCCAATCAGTCGTCTATGTATCTCTGTCTTTCCTGTATGAAATTAAGATATCTCGGAATCTTGGATAAATCCAGCGAAGCTAAATGAAGTATTTACCTAAAAAAATATGTTTATGCTTAAAGTCACGCGTTCATGTTGTTCGAAAATGTTAACGATTCAATGAAGTTGCAAAATTCTTAAACTGTTATATTTTTTCTTTTTTTTAATAAGTCCTTTCGCCGTATTTTATTTCTGAATTTTCTTGTGGCTTTTTCTAAATTTTGCAACAATTTGAGTTTAATCCACAATCAATCACATTTGTGTTTGTCTCTGAACATCTTATTTATTATTTCGATTTCAACATATAAACACTCATTAATATTTAAGTTAATATTAATATCAGTGATAAACGGTGAAATGAGGATTATTATTCTCGCTGAGTTATTTACAGGTATTTAAAATCTCATCAGTTCTGATACACTGAAGTATTTCTGATGGACACAGTTGAGGTTAATTAATTTTTACGTTTAATAATTTCAATATCAAATCATTCTTTTTTTTTATATTCATAAATTTTATTTATTCTAAGCATCTACGAAATCGTTAAAATATTATATTTACATGATGCAGTAGGTCTTTGTTAATCATTATTCTGATACGATCAAAAAAGTAATGTATAATATTAAATGTTTTTATTTTCATTGTTATTGAATAAATTTATATGATTTCACTCTAACTTAAATAATATTTTTTTTCATTTGATTTATACGGAAAAAGCAAAGGACATCATCTTAAGATAGTAATGTCATAGAGAATGATCTGGAGGAATAGAAATAGTTTTATTCGAACTAACCAAGCAAAGCGAAAAACTAAATCTCGTAAAGACATTATTAGCGTATTAAAATTATTTTTCTGAGTTGATTACTAAACATAATATAATTTAATATTCTACAGAGTAAATTTGTGTCAACGATGCTTTTATCGGAGAACTAACAAGACAACAAGATCCGAGATACTATGAAGCTGTACCTTTTTTACTAATTAGATTTAAAGAAAAAAAAATGTACAGTACGAGTAATAAAGTTATTATGAATATATTTAATTGAATTGAATATAAATTTTTGTTTATATATTATTTTTCCCCTTGTATTTCGTATTCAAGCTAATTTTGAATATTTTATTTACAATTTTAGTTCATTTTAAATCTAGAAAAAAAAGTTTACAAAAAAATAACCACGTGATATCTATAACTTATAAACCCGGGAAAAAATGATTTTGCCTAATCATATATGATTATATATGTTCATATATATAATCATATATGATTATGTATAATCATATATGATTATGTATAATCATATATGAAGTTATATATAATCAGATCTGATTATATATAAGTCTATATATAATTAGATCTGATCAGATCTGATTATATATAAGTCTATGTATAATTAGATATGATCATACCTGGCTGTTATGACCCCATATATAATCATACATAAGTCTATATATGATCAGATCTATTTATATATAAGTCTATATATAGTTAGATCTGATCATACCTGGCTGTTATGACCCCATATATAATCATGTACGTCTATGTATGATCAGGTCTGATTATATATGAGTCTATATATAATTAGATATAATCATACCTGGCTGTTATAACTCCATATATAACCATATATGAGTCTATATATGATCAGATCTGATCATCTATAAGTCTATATATAATTAGATATAATTATACCTAGCTGTTATAACCCCATATATGATCATATATAAGTCTATACATGATTAGATCTGATCAGACATGATTGATACAAACCCATATATAATTAGATATAGGCCTATATATAATTAGATCTGATCAGACGTGACTGATATAAACCTATATGTAGTTATATATGTCTATGATTAAATCTGATCAGATTTCATTGATCTGAAACCTATAAATATTTAAATATATATATATATACATATTAAATAATATGACAATTTCTTAATATCAATGTTATTAAATTTTTATTCTGTCAACTATCAATCAAACTTAAATCCCCAATACTTAAAAAATGTTCAAAGGTTTCGGCAGTAATTCAAAAGTATAAAGTATCAATTTGATTATTTGAGTTAAGTAATGCCATAAACGTTTCTTAGTTGTAAGTGTATAACAGACTAGAGGATCAGACTCCAAACCATCGATAACCAAAGTTAAGCAGCATCGGCGTTGGACATTAATTGGATGGGTGACCTCGTAGTAAAATAATTGTCGATGGTTAATAATTTTTTTTGTTTTTTTTTTTTTATTTAATTTTAACCGACATTGATATTGATGAAGACAATAAATCCTAATTAAACTACTTAATTAATAATTTACAGATATTCTAAATGAGATTCTAAAAATGACTATATTCGTTCATGCATGATTATATATAATCATATATGATCATGTATAAACAGATCAAGTTATGTATGATCAGACCTGGCCAATTTTTGGATCTGATCATATATAGACAATTATGCATGATCATATATGATTAGGCAAAATCATTTTTTCCCGGGAAGTGTATCATTTAAACATAAATAAAAAAAGAATTCATTTCAATGATTGATTAAATTTAATCAACAAACACTTATTACTTTAATTTTACTCAATACTACTTTTTTACATTCATTATTGAAATTTGAAAAAAAAAAAAAAAAAAAAGGATATTTATTGATGATGTTTTGCTTTACAATTATTGTCTAGTTGTCGAACGATTTCTTAGAGTTTCAATCAAAGTTTCTAGATATTCTTTCTGATATTAATAATTAAGTTCGTGATTAATAATTTTGAATCAGTATTATTTGAACAACCATGTAGTTTCAAAGCTACGTACGGAAGTTTACATGAATAACCTGTTTCAACTATAATCGTCGTTATACTCTGCCTAATGTGATTAATATAAATTAATTTTTATAGTAAAAATGACCTGTACTTTCAAAGTTTTGTTTGTAATAATTTACATAGCTTCAATGTTTACATATAAATTTAGAACTGAAAAATTATTTATTTCACGGTAAACAACCACGTGGCTACCATAACCTCTATGCGACTTTGTATTTAATTATTTATAATTAAATGATATTAGTGTAAAGTCCTTGGTCGTTAATTAAATTATGATGAAATATATATATTTTTTGAATAAATTATTATTTTAAAATAATTGTACATTTCATTATATTATTATTTTCCCATTATTATTTATGAGTGATCTAACCGATATTCATGAAATTTTGAATGACAAATAAATATTTAATAAAGAAATGGAAATTAAAAAAAAAACTTGGATAGATTTTTTAATTTTTTTAATGCGAATTTTTTATTCTTTCAATTTATTAATATTTTTATCATAAAAAGAAAACGTAAATTTATTTCAATACATGGTATGATACATTCAGTTATCGATAATAAATTTGCAAAAACCATAATTATAAACAGTAATATTTAAGATTATACACAGATATTTTATTTGACAAAACTATAACAAACATAGCTTTAATCCTGTTCAAAAAAATGCTAAATGGTTTGCCCTAGTCATTGAGTGTCTTTCATCTTTTATATAAAGCTGCGGTTCTTGATATATAAATTGATATACAATAATAAAAAAATTTGATAATTTACAAAAAAAGGCATATGCAAAAAAATTTCTTCCATCAACTCTTGAAAAACTACTACTTTCCTTAATATAAAATTAATTTACACACTATTGCACTCGTAAAAAGTAAATATTTTTGATTACCTTATACATTGATTTCATAAGTTGTTGAAATTTTTAGAGTAATTTAATATAATTAATACATTAATTTGATATATTAATACTATACAACTCGATTTTCATGCACATTTTTACGATCTCTTGTTATCATTATTCGAAATATGCCGTCATAATCATGGTGGATGGAAAAATTAATTTCATCATCATTAGAATTCTGGATCAATCTGAAAATAGAATTATTTTATTAATAAAAACAAATCATGACTAGTAATTATTACTTAGTTGTAGAAACTAACAAATATAGTAACTTTATTGATTTTTAGACATCTAGATAATCCTAAAACCAGAAGAAGATTTCAAAAAATTTTTTACTTAGTAGTAAAATTTGATAATTACACAATAATTTTTTAACCTGTTGGAACAAATAATACATGAACAAGATGAAAAGTTATACATATTCTTCGAAAAATAAATTAAGCTAAAAGCATTTTTTAAATATATTGTTTTTTTACATGTAACATTCGAAAATTACTGACAGTCGGAACTCTAATACCATACAATTATTCATTAATTTTTTCTATTAATATTTTTAAATTTACAGATTATTTATTACAATCAATCAGAAGATTAGTTAGAATCAATTACTGTGAAACTGAATTATTATCATAAGTCAAACATAATTGTGATAAATTGTGGATGAAATGCAAATTGTTGCAAAATTTAAAAAAAGCCACAATAAAATTCAGTAAAAAGAAAATACGGCGAAAGGACTGATTAAAAAAAATATAACAGTTTAATAATTTTGGAAATTCTTTGAATCGTTAACATTTTTGAATAACATCGATGCGTGACTAAACATAATAACCCTGATTAGAAAAAGTGATTTGAAATGATTAAAAACGATTTGGAGAGATTAAAAAAGATTTCACATGAATACTACAAAGTATATAGGTATACTTTTTACATGGGGTTAATCTTTTCAAATCTCTTTTTTTAATAAGGGAAGCATAGTTTTTTTGGTAAGTACGTTATTTACCTTCGCTGGGTTTATCGAAAATTCTAAGATATTAAAATTTGATCCGGGAGAAGCAAAGCAACATTAATGGCTGATTGGATACTCTTGTAGAAAAACTAGGTTTCAAAGAAAATTTATCCGTCAAACATGAAAATGCCATTAATGAAAATGTAAGTAGACACGTCCCCGGCCTTTTTAACACTAACAACCGAACTTTTAATAATGAGGAAAGGGAAGTAATTGAAGCATCACCACTATCGTAAAGCCCTCATTGAACAAAAGGATTCAAAAGTATTAAAAAGAATTTGATTTTTAATCATTTTGAATACTTTTTAATCCTTCAAATCCTTTTTAATAAAATCTCTTATGGGCGTTTAACATTTGAAATGATTTTTAATACTTTGATTTAATAAGGAAGGATAAGGATATGCTTGCCTTTGTTATATAAGAGTTCCCCATATCATTCTTAGAATAAGGTACAAAGTATTGAAGAGCAGCATTAGACACGGTGTTTGATACGATAGTAACGTAGTTAACAGACATTGCTGTCAATCTTTTCACGATCTAAGTTACTGTAGAATTTTTTCGACTCATCAATATAAAAATATTTCAACTTTTTTTTCTCCTGATCAACATCATTGATACGCTTCTAATTGAACATAGTACGAATAGCAAAAACAGTCTTTCCAGTAGCTCATCATCAATGACCATCTCTTACACTGTCTATTGAACCAATTATCACCAATGAGTATATATTCTTGATCTCAGTTTGCACATCCTCTTTTATTTTGACACTATAGAATAAATAATCGTTATGATAACATAATTATAAGATATATAAATGTTTACTTACTACCATAAAATTTTCAAATTTCAAATAGAAAATTGGGTTCATATGAGTTTATTTCAATTATCACAATAGTTATCCTCAAAATTTTCAATTTTATAATAATGACTATGTTTCATGACCATGTATCAAATAATGAACATATTTACTTATTTGTTTATTTTTTATGAACCCTTAACCTATCTTTTATACCTTCATAACGATAGGTAGGAAGAGATGGAAAAAATGTATTTGGTCTAAAGTTTACGCGTATGCACATTATTTTGTTTATTTTTTTATTTTTTAAATTAAACTGTATACCAATTAATTGCTCCTTCAGGAGTTAAAATTGTATTTTTTTTTTTTCACGATTAAAACCGCGTAGAAAGTTGATGCATGCGTGATACACAAATTTTTCAAACGTACATTCAACTAATTAAAATAGTTAATTAAACAAAAAATGAGTAATTTCGAAAGAGAACAAATGTATTTTATGCACGAACAATCGAAAATAAATATTTACGAGTCATTATCGACGGAAAAATATTAAAGACTGCTATAGGGGGGCTAACTTGAAGGTATATTTTTAATTAATTTTTTTTAAATAAATAAATGGAGAACAAACAATTATTAACAGTGAACAATTAGGAACAAACGATGAACAAACGAATTAATAGAAAAAAAAATATTTTTGAGGGACTAACTTTGGTGAGCTCTTTCTGAGAAAGTTGGTGACAAAAGTTGGCTATAACAGGGTGTATCTCAACCTTGCCAAGTTTGGCCCCTTTATTAATTGATCTTAATAAGGGTGCCACTGGAAGATAAGACTCGGCCTTCCAGAACCGGAGATGTTATAATTTATAAATCAGGGTCGTTGAAAATATATAAGAGTGAGGAGATTGAGGGATTAAATTAATTTTTACACACAATTCAAATCAATATAATTTTAAATTTTATTTACCGAATCACAATTATACCCACCGGGCTTTTATTTTACTTATAACTAATTATAACAATATTGTCCACCGGACTTTTATTCTTAACACTAATAATTAAAATTTTGTCCACCGGACTTTTATTAATTATACGAATTAGTCCCCTGGACTTTTACGCGAAATGGCCACCGGCCTGATCCCCTGGATCTTTTATTATATACGACGAATGAGTCCCCTGGACTTTTATACGAATTGGCCACCGGCCTGATCCCCTGGATCTTAATTGAACGACGACGAGTCCCCTGGACTTTTTATAACGAAATGGCCACCGGCCTGATCCCCTGGATCTTATTTAAATAAACGAGTCCCCTGGACTTTTATACGAAATGGCCACCGGCCTGATCCCCTGGATCTTAATAAAATTAAAATTTAGTCCCCTGGACTTTCACGAATATGGCCACCGGCCTGATCCCCTGGATCAAATTTTATATATAACAAATTGGCAACTTGCCAGATCCCCAGGATCTATTATTTAAAACCGTTTCCACAGGAAACTTAATTTTCTCTCACACACACACACACGTTTTTACATTCGAGTCCCCAGGACTTATTCACACTCACACACACGTTTACAATGTATTATTTTCCCGATTATTTTACACGCACAATTTTATTTAATCTCGATTTTATTTATGTGTCCACTGGACTAAATTTCTATCCGTAATTTTTAATGATTCTACAATTTTATAACGACACTTTATCAACATGACAATTTTATATACCTTCAGTTTTTCGAATATCAAGTTGTTGAGTAAGAAGTTACTGATACTGAAAAACTGACGCCAACGACTGACGCTATCTCTCTTTTATCCATTTACAACTAGTCTTCACGTTAATAACAATTTTATACAACAAGAACTGATTTCCATTACTAATAAATTTAATTACTTATATCTTTATTCTTTGATCACTAATTTCACTGCACTTTTAATTTTCCTTTAATTTTTAGTTTTGTAAATTTTGTAGTTTTATATTTTCTTATTAAATAAAATTGATTAATTTATTATATAACAATTCTTAATTACTAGATTTATTATTTAAAATTTCTGGCCCTCCTGCCGAGAAATTATCAGACGGACCGCGTGTAAATTTATTTTGAATACTGTTCTTCTTGCCGACAATTTATATTTTAATCAAATCGGAAATGGCGACTGCTCACGAATTATTTAATTATTATTAATTAATTAGTTACTTAATAATTTGTGGCAACCGGCCGACAATTTATTTACCTCTCCTTAAATTTTTCCAGCGATCGTGGCGTCCCTTTTTATAACAGCCTTCCTGCCGATTTCCGTTGACTTGGTTCTTTCCTCCAACTGCTCTTGCTGTTCACGTGTGGTCACTCGTCCGTGTCTTCTGCCGGTCCGTCCGACTGTGTCCGTTTTCACTCTTGTCACTCACTTATCAAATCTAAGTTCGCGATCATTCGGCCCTTATCGGAAAATCCACCACTCCAACTTATTTCCTTATTGGGTCTTGGGGACGAGCCCCTTAAATTAGCGCGCCCGGCGACAAGTCGATAAAATAGTAACGCATATGGGGTACTATGGGTAATTAATCAACCGCGGGAAATTAGGTTGATTTAAAGTTGTAATTTTAAATTTTTACCCCGTTACATGGCAATCCTTAGTTGACAGCAAGTTGCCTTCAATTTTCTCAGAAATCTGCTTTCGAATTGCGGCTCTTCCCTGGCGTCAACTTTCTCACAAAATTGGCGGTTACTTGCAACCAAAAGTTGCAAATGCTAGAATTGTCGACAACTTGTCAATTTGGTCGCAAACTAATGAATACCAACTTTTTGACGATCACTTCGTGCTATCAGGGCTGATCAGAAAGTCTGGCTATAAGGGTTGATAAGCTAGAACTAGTTTGATACCCTGATAGCCAGAGTTTCTGATCAGAAAATTGGTGTACATGAGTTGTCATCAACAACGACGAGTTGTCGACGACTTTCAGCTTTTGTAATTGTTGCCTACAAGTCGACTACAAGTTTCCCAGCAACTTGGTAACAATCTACTGCCGCAACCTGTCGACAACTTTCTGAGAAACTTGTTGACAACTTGTAGTCAACAGATACACGAGCTGAAAGTTGTCGACAAGTTTTTCGGAAAGTTACCGTCAACTTATGGAAGTGCCAAATTTTGCGGCCAACTTGGTGACAGATTGCAGCAGTAGATTGTCGACAAGTTGCGGCCAACTTGGCTATCAGGGCATGAGTAGAATGCCTTAATGAAGTCGATAAAATAAATTTCAACTATATCAATCATCGGACACTCAGATATTACAATTATCCTGATAGCTAAGTTGGCGTCAACCTGGCGACAAACACTGCCACGATCTGTCGCCAAGTTGGCCGCAAAAATCGGAATTTCCATAAGTTGATGGCAACTTTCTGAGAAAGTTGGTGGCAAAAGTTGGCAATTCCATAAGTTGACGGAAAGTTCCCTTCAATTTTCTCAGACACCTGCCTTCAACTTGCGACTGCTCGCTGGCGCCAACTGGGTGAGGTTTATTTCCCCGAAGACTAAAATCGCTAACTTTCTCAGAAAGCTGACGGTAACCTGTAGCCAACAGTTACAAAAGCTGAAAGTTGTCGATAACTTGTCGTCAAGTTGTTCGCAACTCGTGTACACCAATTTTCTGATCAGAATATCTGGCCGCTAGAGAAGTTTCAGCTACGGTTACGTCAAGTTGCGAATGAAATCGCTATCTGGGATCTTGAAGAAAATAGAAAATCAATATCCCTGATAGCCAGAGTTTCTGATCAGAAAGTTGGTGAACATGAGTTGCGACCAACTTGATGTCAGTTATCGACAACTTTCAGCTTTTATAACTGTTGACTGCAAGTTTCCCAGAAAGTTGGCAACAATATACTGCCGCAACCTGTCGACTATTTACTGAGAAAATTGAAGGCATTTTTCCGTCAACTAATGTAATGGCCAACTTTGCCACCAACTTTCTCAGAAAGTTGTCATCAACTTATGGGAATGCCAACTTTTGCAGGCAACTTGGAAACAGGTTGCGGCAGTAGATTGTTGACAAGTTGCGTGCCAACTTGGCTATCAGAGATGACATTGATTGATAAAAGAAAATTCATTGTTGGTAACGGGCTACATACATACTTTTTATCTGATTCACTAGATGACTTTACTGGAAGCTACAAAATATCGGTAAAAAAGATTCGTCGAAATTTTTTAAAATAATTATATATTATATTGATATTTAAAAAAATTTATTCCCATACATCGTTATAGAGAATAAAAATTTATTATAAAATGAAAACAAAAGTCACATACACTCGCAAAAAAATAAGTTTGTTAATATAGCAAAATACCGATACATAAAAAACGAATTCGCTATTAGTATAAAAATTAGCTTAATACTCGTATATGATAAGAAATTTAAATCGGTTTACTTTTAGCAACATATTAATGTTTTTTCACCAAAGAAGACTTTAACTTCATAAAAAAAAAAAAGTTACATATTGTGAGCAACAAAAAATTGCAAGCCAAGCTTCTTTAAGGTGTAAAGGGGAAACCTCAAGTGATTTCAAAATTAAAATCGAAAAATAAATTTGGGTCTCGAATTAACTCTAAAATAGAAATTGATCAATAGATCCTTAAGGTAATATTGTATTCACTACGAAGCCTTGCTTTAAAAAAGATTAATGTTTTGTAGTGATCATACTAAGGCAAAAACAGTTCCTTAAGTGTAGGTAATGTAACTATTTTTTCATGCTGATTCATACTAGTAGGGGAGGGTGGGGCAGAGCGGCCCCCCTAAAATTTTGATCAAAGAAAAATTTTTTTTTTTTCGTCTGATTACTATAAATCCGATATATTTGCGCATTTTCAGCCCTACGCATGACACCTGGGGCAAAATGGACAACCCAAAAATTTTGAAAAAGTGATTTATTCATATTTTTATTGTCAAATTAAAAAAAAATTATTATAATTCCACATTTATAGCCCTACGCATATAACCTGAGGCAAAATGGACCAGCCGAAACTTCCGTAAAAATTATTTTTTCATATTTTTCGGCCGTTTCTCTATGTAAGAGGCAAATTTGGTCACAAAAATTTATAAAAATAAAATTTTTTTTTTTAGTTGATAAATTTTTGTAATAAAGTAAAACTATAGAATTGCTTTTTTTTTATTATTAAATAACAATTAGTAATTAAGGTAATCGAGAGTGAACGATTTATTACACCTTAAAAAATTTTTTTCGAGTAATATAAAACCAGAAATAGTTGTCAAGAGAAAGAAATACATTCTTAATGATAAAAACAATTAAAAAAAAAAAAAAAACGAAAGAAAATTTTTTTTTATCATTTTTGAAGCGGGGCCGCTCTGCCCCACAAAAAAAAATCGGTCTGTCAGTTGACCCTGCGGGCCAGCCCCAAAACTTCCCGCTGTTTTCGAGCTCGCTGAGCTCGAAAACATTATTGTGAATATATTTTCGAGCTCGCAAATACTTTTGTATGCCATTGTTTTGTAAAAATCCATTTTTTAGCATTTCTTTCTTCCACGATATCTCGCGAACGAATTAACCGATTTTGATGGTTGAGGTGGCAATCGACGCGTTTTATCAAGTTCTAAAGCTGGTCGAATTTTGAAATTGATTTATTCAGCCGTTTTTGAGAAATTTCAAAAAAACCAAGGAATAAATTTTTTTTGAATTCTTTCGTCAACGGTTTCTCTTGAACGAATAAACCGATTTTGATGGTTGAGGTGGCATTCGACGCGGCTTATAGAGTTTTAGAGCTGATTAGATTTTGGAATCAATCCATCGAGCAAATTGGAAGTTATCCAAATAAAACATTTTTAAAAAAATTTTATTTTTGAAATATCTCTGAACGCACCCTACCGATTAAGTTCAAATTTCTACGGCCTCAAGACATTAACAAGCCGCGTCGAATGACACCTCAACGATCAAAATCGGTTCATCCGGTCAAGAGTTATGAATATTTACATACATACATACGTACGTACGTACGTACGTACGTACACACATACATACACTCGGACATCATCGTGAAATTAGTCAGGATAGCATCCTAGGACCTCGAAACGTCGACATCTGATGGAAATTCGATTTTCGTAAATCGGACCGAAACCAATAACTTCCCGAATTTTTGAAAATTTACAATTTTCTTAGCGGGAAGTTAAAAAATCGGTCTGTCAGTTGACCCTGCGGGCCAGCCCCAAAACTTCCCGCTGTTTTCGAGCTCGCTGAGCTTGAAAACATTATTGTGAATATATTTTCGAGCTCGCAAATACTTTTGTATGCCATTGTTTTGTAAAAAACCATTTTTTAGCATTTCTTTCTTCCACGATATCTCGCGAACGAATTAACCGATTTTGATGGTTGAGGTGGCAATCGACGCGTTTTATCAAGTTCTAAAGCTGGTCGAATTTTGAAATTGATTTATTCAGCCGTTTTTGAGAAATTTCAAAAAAACCAAGGAAAAAATTTTTTTTGAATTCTTTCGTCAACGGTTTCTCTTGAACGAATAAACCGATTTTGATGGTTGAGGTGGCATTCGACGCGGCTTATAGAGTTTTAGAGCTGATTAGATTTTGGAATCAATCCATCGAGCAAATTGGAAGTTATCCAAATAAAACATTTTTAAAAAAATTTTATTTTTGAAATATCTCTGAACGCACCCTACCGATTAAGTTCAAATTTCTACGGCCTCAAGACATTAACAAGCCGCGTCGAATGACACCTCAACGATCAAAATCGGTTCATCCGTTCAAGAGTTACGAATATTTACATACATACATACGTACGTACGTACGTACGTACACACATACATACACTCGGACATCATCGTGAAATTAGTCAGGATAGCATCCTAGGACCTCGAAACGTCGACATCTGATGGAAATTCGATTTTCGTAAATCGGACCGAAACCAATAACTTCCCGAATTTTTGAAAATTTACAATTTTCTTAGCGGGAAGTTAAAAATTTTTTTTTTTCAGAATTTTGGCAAAATGTCCATAAATTCGTTCGAAATAGGACAAAAGTAAAGTGATCTTATGGTTGAAAGCCACAAAAAGTAATAATTAGCTTAGGGGGGCCGCTCTGCCCCATCCTCCCCTATATAGTTCCAGTAATAATAAAAATTTTTTAAGGATACTATATTTTCATACCTGTAGCTGAATAGTTCAGGTTACTATGCACATTTCTCTCAGTGTAATGAATTATTTTATTAAAAGGGTTCAAATTCGAATTATTGTAAAGATACGCAGCCTTGATGAAAACTTTCAACAAGCGTTCCATGCAAGCAGTTTTTACGTTCAGATTAAAGGTGCAATTTTATGCTGACGCTCGACGCTGGTTAAGAGCGTCAAACGTGGTCACGTGGTACAAATTCGACCTTAGCGCCATCTTCAATACACCCAGCGTCAAGTACTGAAGTACTTGAGCGTCATAGTTCAATACAGCGTTAAAGCTAAACATTGTTTAGCTTTTTCCACTGAGTATTAAACCAACTTCAAAACTGCTCCAAAAATTAAAAAAAATCCCGGATAAGTTTCGTAAAGAACCCGATACGCTAAAAATAGAAATTCAATTGAATTAAATTATAATAAACAATTTTATTTGATAATTGTCAGGCTGTTTAAATCAATCTACAAGTTTACTTATTTATTGGTTTATTTATTGGCACCTGGCATGATTAGTTTAATAATAAAGTCTGATAATTATCGGTCAAATCAATCTTTTACCATAAATACACATTGTTTATTAAAATCACTGACTCTGCTTACGTTTTTTGACAACGTATTTGATGTTTTGATGCTTGAGGCTCTAGTACCTGGCGCTGGGTGTATTGAAGATAGCGTATTACCGTACGAAGGACGGTGTGGCTCAATAAGTTATATATCAAATTGAACGGAATATAGTATAGTGCCGGATAGCTCAACTGGTAGAGCACTCGGCGCGATACCGAATTGGTCTGGGTTCGATTCCCAGTTCGGGCTATCTATATTTTTCTCAATTTATCTATAAATTGTCTTATTGAGAGGTTTGCATGTTTAGGTTTCCACTATATAAAAATGGTCAAAATGGTCAGCGCTATGGTCAAAATTGTACCACGTGACCACATTTGACGCTCTTAACCAGCGTCGAGCGTCAGCATGAAATTGCACCTTAAATTTTCACCACGTAGATAAGTTATTTACAGTTATTAGGTGTTACTTTGTTATTTTTAAAATAGTTAGCCTTGAAGACGTTGAGGAACATCTTTGCTTAAAAATTCTTCGCAGCAGAAAAAGCAATTTTCCGTTATTCGTTCCCACATTTTTTTAACCCGATGAAAAAAGATTTTGTCTAACCATATATGATTATATATGTTCATTAGGGTGATTCAAAAAACAAACAAATTTTTTTATTTCTTCCAAACAGGTTCAAAAGTTTCGTTTAGATAAAAAAAGACGCCTGTGAATATTAGAGCTCTTAATATTAAAATCAACATTGTCCGCATTGCACTTTTCTATTTCCCATAAGAATAACATGGAAAAATTTTTTTTACGTCTTCTGATTTTTAAAAGTAGCTAACGATGCGTCATAGGAATAATTGGCAGGCACAATTTTGTAGGAAATTGAATGCTCTACAAAAAAAGATTCTTATCATTTTTTAAGGAATCTATTTGTTCAAAAGTTATTTGAGGTTTAAGTTGAATTCATATTAAATTTTGAGGTTTTCTTACTTTTCCGGCGAAACTATCAGACCTATTACAAAATATCATTGGACCTTTTTTGTAGACAATTTGATTCCCTAGAAGTGTTTTTTATAAAGTTTTTTCGAATGCTGCATTGTTTTCTAGTTATTTTGATTTTAATGTTATGCTCATAAAAAAAATTGTCTACTGATCGATTTTAAGAGCTTGACATTAAAATAAAAATAACTAGAAAACAATGCGGAATTCGAAAAAACTTTATTGAGAATAACTTGTAGGGAATAAAATTGTCTACAAAAAAAGTCCAACGATATTTTGTAATAGGTCTGATAGTTTCACCGGAAAAGTCAGAAAATCTCAAAATTTAATATGAATTCAACTTCTATTTGGAAGAAAAAAAAAATTTGTTTGTTTTTTGAATCACCCTAATGTTCATATATATGATCACATATAATTATATATAATCATATATGAAGTTATATATAATCATGCATGATTATATATGGGGTCATGTATAATTATATATGACCCCATATATAATTAGATCTGATCATACCTGGCTGTTATAAGCCCATATATAAGTCTATAATTGATCAGATCTGATTATATATGAGTCTATGTATAATTAGATATAATCATACATAAGTCTATATATGATCAGATCTATTTATATATAAGTCTATATATAGTTAGATCTGATCATACCTGGCTGTTATGACCTCATATATAATCATATACAAGTCTATGTATAATCAGGTCTGATCATATATGAGTCTAAATATAATTAGATATGATTATACTTGGCTGTTATAACTCCATTTATAACCAGATATAAGTCTATATATGATCAGATCTGATCATATATAAGTATATATAATTAGATATATAATCATACCTAGCTGTTATGACCCCATATATAATCATATAGGGGAGGGAGGGGCAAAAGGGGGTACTTAAAGAAATACCAAGTTTTCGAGGACTCAAATACGCTAAATCTTTTTTTTTTAATGATATTCAAAGTAAATAGAAGTAATTTTCAGTTACCGTTGAAAAAAAAAATTTTTCATTTCTGCGGGCAAAGTGGGGTACCCCCTAAAAAAGGTAAAAAAAAAAGAATTTCTGGATTTTAAACGAATTTGATTAAGTTGAATTTTTTTGTAAGGAATTTACATAAAGAAAAATTATATTTTACATGTTTATTAGATACAAAAGAAGAAACAAAATTTCTAATCGTTTTTATCATAAAACAAACGTCATTAATATTTTTCAACTGACAATAGATTTTTGAAAAAGTTGATAAAAAAAAATGCAAAGTAACGCTTAATTATATTTACAGAAGTGATTTGGGAATGTTTAAAAACCATATATAATATAAAATTTTTTTTTTATAAAATTTTGGGGGTACCCCGTTTTGCCTACCCCACTCCATTTTGCCTACCCCCCCCCCCCCCCCCTTCCCCTATAAGTCTATACGTGATTATAGATCTGATCAGACATGGCTAATATAAATTCATTTATAGTCGTACATAATATTATATATGATTGGATCTGATCAGACATAACTGATATAAACTTATATGGAGTTATACATGTCTATGTATGATTAAATCTGATCAGACTTTATTGATATGAAACCTATAAATATTGAATTATGTATATAATTCACTCCTTCGAAAGTTATTCAAGGTTGAATTTGAGTCAAAACTGATCTGTATGTCACTTAAAAAAACATTTGTAACTTAATTTGAATTTTTCTGTGCAATAATAATTTAATTTATATTTTATATTCAATTTATATTAATTAATAAACGGATATTAAAATTATGCATCTTCCTTGAAATTTGAAGCAAATTACTTGAAGCTATGTAATTATAAATTAACTTATTTACATACTTGATTTTGTCATTACTTTAAATTTCAAAGTCATAAATATCATCCCGATAAAAAATGTTTAGATCCAAGCATATATGATTGGTGCTATAATCTTGCACTATTTTTCAAATTTGTTTTACAAACTTTCAGAATATACTTCTCCACCTGTTGATAGGCCATGGATGTTCTATGCAGTTCCTAAAGAATCGGGACCATCGTGTAAGTAAAAATGAACAGAATATTATTTCTTTATACTAGAAAAATGATTACTATTATATCAAATGAATAACGAATTTTTCTATCTGTTTCAGGTATATTTTCGGTGATGAGTTACATGGTTCTTAGTAGCTCATACGTGGCACCGGAAATGTATCCGTATTACTCTAAAGAATACCTTGACTGGGAAACCCGTGGGCAGAGCATCATAGATGAAATCAATTACTATGAATACAATGTGATCTGCCTTCTGGAGGTCGAGCTTGAGGTGTTTGTCCAATTCTATTCGCCGATACTGAAAGCTAAAGGGTATGACGGCGTTTTTGCCCCGAAATCTCGGGCAAAAACAATTTCAGATGCCAAACGGCGGCTTGTACATGTTTGCGCAATTTTCTGGAAGACCAGAAAGTATGTTTTTAATTTATATTTTTAATGTAAATAATTAATAATGTTGTGTTAGCTTATAGTTATATTTATTGATTATTTATGTGTTTCTTTTTTCCAGGTTTACACTAATATCCCAACAGTTGATCGAGTTCAACCAATCGGCTGATCATGAGAAAAAAAATCAATCATGTTTTTATAATTTAACTTTTACTTTGTTGGCTTATTTGGGGCTAGTTGAGCAAGGCGCGCTCAATGCATTGAATACGTGCCGAGCGTTGGTCTAACAACTCGGGAAAAAATGATCAGGCCTGACCATGCCTGTTCATTTATGATCAGGCCTGAAATTAGACCTGATCATGCCTGTTCATGTATGATCAGGCCTGGAATTAGACATGATCAGGCCTGATCATACCTGTCCATGCCTGTTCATGTCTAAGGCGTTAAATACACTCAGGCCTGTTCATGGCTGTTCATGTCTGTTCATGCCTGACCATGTCTGTTCATGTCTGAAGCGTTATATGCGTTCAAGCCTGATCATACCTGTCCATGCCTGTCCATGTCTGTTCATGCATGTTCATGTCTGTTCATGTCTGAAGTGTTAAATACAGTCAGGCCTGATCATACGTGTCCATGCCTGGTCATGTCTGTTCATGTCTGAAGTGTTAAATACAGTCAGGCCTGATCATGTCTGTTCATGGCTGTTCATGTCGGAAGCGTTAAATACAGTCAGGTCTGATCATGCCTGATCATGTCTGTTCATGGCTGTTCATGGTTGTTCATGTCTGAAGCGTTAACTACGCTCAGGAATGATCATACCTGCCCATGCCTGGTCATGTCTGTTCATGTCTGAAGCGTTGAATAAACCATTTTTTATATATAATTGTTTTACCAGAATGGGCATAAACAGGCATGAACAGACCTGATCGGACCTGAACATGCCTGATCAGGCCTGGTCAGGTATGGTCATTTTTCATGTCTGATCAGGCCTGAACATTTTTTCCCAGGAATGTATATATTGAACCTATATACACAATTGAATATTCATAGGTTTCATATCAATGAAGTCTGATCAGATCTTTTCATACATAGACTTATATATAACAACATATAAGTTTATATCAGTCATGTCTGATCAGATCTAATAATATAGAGACTCATACATAATTATATATAATTTTATGTATAACCATGTATAATCATATATAATTCTATTTATAATGATATATGATCTCATATATAATCATATATACTCATATATAATCAGACAAAATCATTTTTCATGGGGATTGGAATCATTCCTATGCTACATTGGAATTATTATAATTTCGATGAAGCTGCTTCCAATTGAAGGTATTAAGGTTAATATTAAATTAAGGTTTTATAATTAAAAAATTAGGTTATTTAATTAATAATAAATAAATTTTTTATTGATTTAGAAATTTTTTAAATAAAACAATAAATATTAACATTAACATATTTTAACATGGATTAGTTTTATTAGAAAAATATAATAAATAAATTATTTATTGAAAACATACTTAATTAATATTTTATTGTAAGTAAAATTATGAATTATGAATTATTAATGCAGAGAAAGTTAAAAATAATCTAAATTAAAAATATTAAATCCAGCGCTTTGGAATATAAATTTTTCCGTCTGCAGCAGTGACGATACGTGTGGTAGAATAACATTTTAAATCAGAATATAATAGACAATGATACTTTTCAAATAATACTTGAGTTTCGTATGATTGATAATGTTCATTAAAATAATATTCATTGATATTAGTAGTAATTAAGATGAATATATGTATAGATTATATTGGACGTATACACTTTATAGCAGCGCTTAATATTTAAACTGCTTTCAGGATATACAACATGGGACTTAATATTATTCTAGCATGGCTTTGATTACTATGCTACAAAGTAATATTTACCAGTAGCTTGATTATTATGTAGCATAGTAAATATTAACAGAAGAATGGTAATTATTCCCATATTACATAGTATCGATTCCTATGCTTTAAAAAATAGGACTAGTTGCCATGTAGCATCGTAATTATTACCATTTTCTTCTCTCCGTGCAAGAGTTGAATATTTCTCTTCTAGAGTGTGTTTCTGAACACGCCCGTAGTGGTACTTTGGAAAAAATTTTAGTACGCGTCTTTATTCCAGGCGAATAAATTTGTCTCTCAGTGTATTAGGACCGATGTGCAGCCGACGAACAAGAGTAAGATGTAGTACCTTTTACAACCACGTAATTGATGACTGACCCTTCAAGTTACCATCTTGAAATGCACCACCAGTGGAAAGTGATCTGGAATAAAAATGATAAATTATCAGAAAATCATTAATATAGGAAAATGATATTATTTTGAACAAAAAAAATTATTCAATTTACCCGATGGGATGTACCGATTAGGACAGCCCACTATTATGTTATCATGGAACCACTGATCATGTATAGGACCATAGAATCCTATTGGTCTCATATTAGATGTTCCATAAAAAACAAAATCGATCATCGCCCTGAAGCCATACCTGAAAAAAAACAAACAATTATTTTATTTATTTAAAAAAATTAACATAGTGATAATTTTATTGATTTACTTACGTATAATATGTATACGGCATATATTCTTCAGGACAGGCCGATGAAAGATTCAGCGAATGGTGGGCTACTTCGGCAGATTCCGGATTTCCGAAAATTGTATTAACGGCTTTTTTGTAATCAAAATTTCGAAAATCCGGATGATCTATAGCGAGCTGACCTTGTGTTAAAAACTCATACACACCTGAAAAAATCAAAAGCGTAAATATTAATAATTCAGGACACCCTAGTAATTAATATTAAATTCTTAATATTTTTGAAACTGAACTTACCAGAATCAGTTTTGGAGTTGAAATCTCCACAGAGCAATAGCTTGATGTCAGAAGAAGCGAGTGTCTTATTATCCGCCTGTTCGGATACGGAACTCACTGTTTCCAACATTCTTTCTATTTCTCTGGCGAGCATCATTGCCTGCAAAACTTTGACGTCGCAAAACTCCGGATTCCAATGCAAATGTGTATTTGCTACTAAGATTAGCTGCTCCACATCTGATGAGTTTTCTGGAAGACCTAAAGAGTAAATTAGAGTTTTATTAAGTTATAATGATAGCGAATTTATTGTAAATGCTACAAATTTGAAAAATCGCAAAAACTTACCATCTTGCCATGCTGCGGCTGTGGTTTTCAGCACGGCAAACAGCCCAATGTTGTCACGAATCATCACCCGATTGAGCATGTCTTGACAACCTGCGTTGTTCTTGATTGCCAATTGGTTGAACTCGATCAACTGTTGGGATACCAGTGTAAACCTGAAAAAAAAAAAATACATAAATGATTAATGAATATAACTATAAGCCAACACAACATTATTAATTGTTTAAATTAAAATTTTAAATTAAAAACATACTTTTCGGTCTTCCAAAAAATCGCGCAACCGTCTACAAGCCGCCGTTTGGTATCTGACATTGTTCTTGCCCGAGATTTTGGGGCAAAAATGCCAATATACCCTTTAGTTTCCAGCTTCGGCGAAAAGAATTCAAGAAACGCCTCCATCTCGACTTCCTGAAGGCAGATCACATCGCATTCATAGTCGTTAATTTCATTTATGATGCTCTGCCCACGGGTTTCCCAGTCGAGGTATTCTTTAGGGCAATACGGATACATTCTTGGTGCCGCGTATGAGCTACTAAGAACGTTGTAACTCATCACCGAAAATGTACCTGAAAAAGATAGAAAAATTCATTATTTATTTGATATAATATTTACACGGAAAATAAATTGTAATAGTGGCAACAACAACTGGAGTTCCATTTACCACAGGCTGTAGTATGATATGAGACAACTCCAAATTGTGGTTAGATTTACTGCAATATTGTAGTTAAGCGTCTACTATCGAAAAAAGTAAGATATGTCACAGCATGCGATATTTGTAATTCCAACTGTAGTTAAATTTACTCGATATGCGGTTACGGTAAAAATATACGTTATATAACCTAAAATTTTTATAAATTATTTTTAAAAATCACTTATCGAGTTATTTATGTATACTAAACATGGTAATTATTTACAAAAAGGGTCCACCCATGCTGGGCCATGTTAAATTTTTTTTGATCAAATTGATCAATTTTTTTTTAAATTGCTCGTTTTTTTATGTACTTTTCTGAAAAAAAAATATATTCATAATTATCAAAAAAGATGAAATAGAAATTTTATCCAAAAACATGAAAGCCAATTTTTTTTCCAACTTTTAAGGCTGGGCCGCACCTAACGAAATCTCGAATTTAAGAATTCTAATTATTTATTAAATAATTATGATAACAGCAATTTTCTTAGCTTCCGACTAAAAGCAGAAGACGAATTTCTTCGAAAGATTTTCATCATCGAAGTCCCATAAATATTCGAAAAGTAATTAGAATTCTTAAATTCGAAATTTTGTTAGGTAAGCCCGAGCCTTAAAGGCAAAAAAGCTGTCGAAATCTTTATTTTTTGTTCTCACGACATTTTTTTTATTATAAATGCGCCGTAAGAACAAGCAGAATAAAAAAATCTTCCGTTTCACTGAGATATTGATAATCAATTATTTAATTTTCAATAAATTGTCAGTTGATTATTTATTTATGAGACGCTGTAATAAACGATTAACCCCAAAATGGCGAAATAGCGGGAACCCGTCCTTCTGTAGTACTCTCAACGCCCGCCTGGAGTACTTGTTATTGCAATGTGCAGTAGAATTAACCACAAGAAAGGAGTAAATTTAACTTATTAACTTAGTAAAATTTGACGCACATTTAGTAAATGTTATCATTTATCGGATATTTTTAACTACAAAAACATTTACTGCAATCTCGTAGTAAATGATACTACATATTATTTTCTGTGTATCATTTTGCTATTATAAAAAAATAATATTTTGTTCATTTTTACTTACACGATGGCCCCGATTCTTCCAGGATTGGCGTTGAATAGGACATCCATGGCCTCTTAGCAGGTGGAGAAGTATATTCTGAAAGTTAGTAAGAAAATATGAATAATGGTGCAAAATCATAATTTCGATAGGTATGAACCAATCAAAAAAAATTTTTTGTAAATTCTCAAGATATCCCAAACAAAAATTTGATCTCAATTCAGCGGCCGCTTTAACTGTTTATTTTATAAAAAAATTAGATGTAAAATGAAATATCTCGAAAATTATTAAGAAACTATCAAGACAAATAAGTATCTAGGGGTTTAGAATTTACTAAAACACAAAATGAGTCTTGGCGGATATCTCTACGATGAATAGAGTTGCTGAGATAAAAATTATTGAAGCGCAAAAAACGAAAAAGCGCGTCATTTTGCACGCATGCGGATCAACAACGGCTGTAATCTAGCAACAAATCGATGATTAAATTTTTTTTTTTCTGTTAGTAAATCATACATTTATACCAGAAAAAAATTTTACTTTTCGAAATAATTTTTCTGAATTTCAATTTAAATTCTTGAAATTAGTCAGAATAGCTTTTAGAACCTCAAAACGTCAAGATCTGTTAGAAATTCGATTTTCGAAAATCGGACCGAAACCAATAACTTCCTGAATTCTTGAAAATTATCAATTTTCTTAGCGGAAAGTTAAAAAATCACTTTATGACGAAGAAATAGTTAGAAAAATGGGAAAATAATTAAATTACGATATGGATAATTTTGTTTGAACATTTACCGAAACAATTATGGGTAATGACAGTTAAAAAAAAATTTTTAGTTTCGAAATTTTGTGAAATTTATAAACAAGAAGAAAAAAAAAGCAAAATTTTTTTTTGAAACACTAATTTCAAAAAGTGGTTCGGTTGGCACTCAGAATTAGCGAAAATTCACTTATTTCACTTATTCATGTTCAGAGAGTGTTCAAGACCACCGAAAATTATGATTAAGGGCTCATTCGATTCGAAATAACGTCTATAAAAATTGTCAAAGTAGAAATTTGGGGCCGGCAAAAATTGTAAAAGTTATAAACAATTTAGTAAAAAAAAAAACAAAGTGGTTTGATTATTTGCAAATATTTCAAATGGTGGTGTTTAACTGTAGTGATCGAATAAGTACAAAATTCCCAAAGTAAGTCGGAAAAATAACTTTTCGTGTAAAGAGATTTTTTCGAAGAGTTAATATCATGGATCTTACAAAAATTTGTTAACTAATTTTTTATAAATATTATTGTTAATTTTATGCGAAAAGTTCACGATACGATAAGTATTTTTTTTGAATCATAAAATGTGCAATCGTTTGATTCTTACATCTTTTAGACGGTTTTTAAAAAATTTGTTAACTAATTTTTTATCAATAATGACATTAACTTTTAAAAAAAAAGTCCTCTATACGATAAATAACTTTTTCAATTCATGAAATTAGCAATCGTTTGATTCCTACATCTTGAAGATGGTTTTTTTTCAAATTTGTTAACTAATTTTATATAAACAATGACATTAACTTATCTAAAAAAGTTATCTGCAAGATAAGTTCTTTTTTGAATCATAAAATTTTCAATTGTTTGATACTTTAATTGTAGGACCGATTTTTAAAATTTATTAACTGATTTTGTATAAATAATGGCGTTAACTTTTTGAAAAATATTTTTTACACGATAAGATATTTTTTCGATTCAGAAAATTTGTGATTGTGCTAAAAATGTGAAAAAAAAATATGATATCATTTCACTAGAGATGTATATTTTTAAATAAATAATAGGTGCTGGGTGGACATGAATTTAAACTAAAAGGTGATTATACCGTTTAATACACTGTAAAAAGAGCGGTGTTGAAAATGGACTCGTTTTAACTTCGCCCGATGTAAAAATGAAATTACACCGGTGTAGGAGGAGTAATACACCGGTGTTAAAAATACCGGTGTTAAATCGGAGTAACCGGTGTAAAAGCGGAGTAAAACCGGTGTAAAAGTGGAGTAATGTCGGTGTAAAAGAGGGGTAAATTGCATCCGCTTGGAGTATTAACTTTAAAAATTATAAAACACAAAAAATGTCAGTTCTTTATGAAAATTAATGAAAAATATCATTTATTAACAAGTATAGTGATTTAGTAAGTAAAAATATTCACAAAGTAAAATATTTTAACACCGGTAAAGAATATTTACACCAGTGGCGGCGTTATTTTCACACCGCTTTCGGGGGTAAATTTAACACCGATAATTTTAACACCTACACCGCTTGGACTTACCCCGGTGATTTTTTACAGTGTAGAATCATTAATTTAATATAAAAATTTCTAAACACATACCTGTATTTTCTAGTTGTATATTGCAGTAACTTTTTTTGATGTTTTCTGCGATGAGGTGATCGTATATTTCCATAGAAGGATTCATTTTTTCACACTATTTTTGCACCACAACTTTACTCACTGATGTCACAAAAGCAAATAAAATATCTGATGCTGTTGAAAATATTTTAAGGTTTTCTATCCCCACTTCTTAATGAGAAACTCATTATAGAGTAGGCAAAATTATTGTATAGTAAATAACCGAATGCATTTAATTATAATGACAAAATTTTATTATAGATAATAACACATTGTATTGAAAGACTCTGGTGCTCATATTTTCGTTGTAATTACTTCATAGATCTAAATGAGTATTTGGATAAAAGTTCAATAGTATATCGCACTTAAGTGATATTTATTTTTGTCGTTTTACCTAAATTTGTAAATCTAATCCGGAGGGTAAATGAATGTTCGAGCCCAATGGACAGTAGTCTCTATTGTCCCGTCAGTAAGCTGATACCTGAAGTAATGTTCTTACAGTTGATGATTCAAATGTTAGTATTTAAAATGCAATTAAACTCAAAAGTTTTATGACAATACTACCTTTAGAACTTCTTGGTATAATTATTAGTATATGTATTAGAAATAAAGATCTATGTTCAATTCTTTTAACAAGCTACAATTTCTGTTAAAATTAGTTTTAGGTTTAGATTATTAATTTTCGTCACAATGCAAATTTGTGATGCGCAAGAAATAAGAAAAATCCATGAATTTTCTAAATTTTTACATGCTTTTCATTATGATTCTGTGAATGTGGGCAAAGTGGGACACGGAAAAAAAGCATTTTCTCATAAAAATTTTTATTTTTATTTTTATAGAACATACGTTTAGAAATTCAAATTGTTGAGCGGAAGGCTATTCTTCCGATTACATCCCCCTGCCGATTTTGCTCTAATTTCTCAGAGACTTTCCTTTTGGGTTCAATAACAAGAATTAATATGATTTTTCCACCAGCGATATCCAAAATCGAGAGAAAGAAGTTTTTTAAATTTTTTAATTCTTAATTATTTATTTATTTTTTTTTTTCATTATTCGAATGTCTCGTATTTAATAAGGACATTGTAGTTAAGTCAAATAATAATAAATTACTTAATTTGTTTATTGATGATTGCCAAAATCGAGAGAAATCAAAAATTCAATTCTGTCAATCAAATTTATTCTTAATAATAATACAATTTTTAACAATTAATAAATTTAATAGTAATCGATAACGAATAATAAATTACAAATTTTTTTATAAGCAAAAAAACCATTTTTGTTTTGTCATAAATTAAATTATATATCATTTCGAAATAATAAATATACAATTTTTAACAATTAACAAATTCAATAGTAATTGATAACGAATAATAAATTACAAACTTTTTTTCAAATAAAAAACAATTTTTGTTTTGTCATAAACTAAATTATATATGTCATAAATTAAATTATAAATAAAAATCTTTTTTTTTATTTTTTTATTAATTATGTATTATTTTGAAATTAAAATTAGTCTGTTTGTCAAGGTTTATGATAATAATAGAAAATTCGTATTTAACAAAATTACACATCTATTAATTTATCTTAAATTAAATCCATTAATTAATTTTAGGTAAAGAATATACATAATTTATGATTAATTTTTTTTTTTTTCGACATCTCTTCGCCATAACGATTCATTTAGATAATCGATCATATATTCATGATGGAGCCCCCACCACTGCGCAATTTACTTTTCAAATGTCTCCAAGAAGCTTCAATATTCTGAGTATTAGCCCCATCTTCAGGATTTACAAAATTTTTTGAATGATTGCCGTTTTATGCAAGTAACCATAATTTACTAAATTAATTTTGTCATATGAATGATATCAAAATTTTTAATTTCAATGTTAACAACAATAATGCAATACGATAATCAATAATTAATTAATTAAACTAGGGTCGAATTTTTACTTCCTGTCAAAACTTTATATTATATTAGAATTCAAAAAAATCAAGAACTAGATTACAGCGCCACCATACCTCAAATTTAATACTTGTATTATTAGCAGTAAAATTAAAAAAAAACTTATACAGTATTATTTTCACTGACGAAACAATACTCTGAAAAATCAGCGCTATACTATCACGAATAAACTAATTATTTATTATTATTATAAACACAACAATATCGTGAAAAATCAGCGCTATACTATATCACGATGATATCCAAAACGATAATAAAAAATCAGCGCTATACTATCACGAATAAATAAATTATTTATTGTTATTGTAAACATAACAATGAATTTTATTTATTATTATTATTTATTGATTATTTATTTATTATTAATATAATTATTATTAGTATTACAGGCTTTCGTTATCGTTTTGGGTATCATCGTGATATAGTATAGCGCTGACTTTTCACGATATTGTTGTGTTTATAGTAATAATAAATAACTAATTTATTCGTGATAGTATAGCGCTGATTTTTTATTATCGTTTTGGGTATCATCGTGAAAAAATCATATGTACTTTTGTTATTTGGCTCATAAGAAATAAAAATTAACCAAATTAAAGTCAATAAAAAAAATTTAATAAAATTATTAGAAAAAAATTAGAAAAAATTGAAAAAATTTTTTTCTCTCGATTTTGGGTATCGCCGGTGAAAAAATCATATGATATTATACAGGAGCTGCCAGAGTTGAACGAAGGGGCCCTCCTTGGCTCAGCACTGGGGAACCTAGCTTTGGCACATCTATATTAGCCCATGCTTGGATCAAGAATGGGTACCTTATCCTGGCCATCCCAGCCATTACCTGAGCCAGGGCTAGGACTGGGTAACCTAGCCTTGGTCGTTATAATGATTACCCGGGCTTGGGCCAAGACTAGGTTCCCCTGCCTTGATCATTCAATGGCAACCCAGACTTGGGCCAAAGTAGAATTATACAAGTTTGGGTATACCTATAGTTACCCATCCTTGGGCGGGAATTGGCTAACCCAGGTTTTTTATTAATTTATCAATTAACTAATTATTATGGTTTTTTAAACTAATAATTATTTATTTTCGAATTTAAATAAGTTTTGATTAATAAATATTTCAACATTCCGATTAAAATTATTTACAACTAATAATTAAGACATTTTTTAGTTCGTTATTATTTGCAATCAACAACCGTAATTTTATAATTTTACTTATAAAAATTAATTTAATTAAGAAATAACTTATGAATTTTTATAACAAATGTTATTTTTAATAATGGTGTTAGAGCAAGATAATTAACCTGGGTTCTTGATAAATAATCAATTAAATTTAATCAATTTTATTTTTAAAAATTATGTGATTATAATATAAATAATGGGAAATTATTATTTTTTTTTTCTTAATTGAAAATATTAATTCAATTGCTCTTTATATTTCATATAACCGAGTGGTTGTAGTAAAATGAATAAGTAGATCATATAAAAATTTCAATTCAACATTAGTAGGTTCGTCCAGTAGCTACCGTTCAAACCCAGCAATCAGAAGGACGTCAGTTCGCGCCCAGAGCCCAGCAGAATTTTCACCGAGTTTTTTTCACGTTACCCAGTGAACACATGACCTTATTTTGACGTCATACGTAGGTTATAGCAATGTCGCGACATCTTATGTAAATTTGATGTCAATCTGACGTTCTACATGACTTTAATATGATGTAAAGCTTGTGACATCATATTGATGTAAGCATGATTCTTGTACGATGTCACAGTTATGACTTATGTATTACTTACGTTTGACATAGAATCTACATCACATTGTTATGTAGTAATAAAGTCATTATCCGTATATCATAATGACGTAATTTTAAAATTATACATTTATGTCAGTAGCAAAGTCACGGTTATACGTAATGTGGATGTCACTCTTAAATCATATCTTTACATCAGTGACAAGTCAGTATTTTACGCAATGCTGATGTAATATCCGAGTCATAGTTTTTTATCATCTATTTATTGAAATAAAACAATCATAGAATGAATTTTCAAACATGTGTAAATGTGTAAAAATAACAATTAAACGTCGAACATTTTTGTGGTCAAAGTAATCGATAAACTCGATAATAGATCATTCAGACGTTTTAGATTAAAACATTAGCGTGAGCATAAAAAAATTAACTTTATTTTTTTAAATGATATATCGAAAATATCATTTAGGATGACAAAGAAAATGTAACGACAGTTTGAACTCTTTTACTATTATGATTTTAAAGTTTAGTATCACAATTTTTTAATCGATTGAATTTCATACGATTTTGTGAAATTATTTAATGTTTCGCAAAATTTTATATAAGATTTTTTAAATTTCACATCACAACAAAAAATTAAAAAATTTGATGAAACTTAATGAAATTTTATACAATTATCATCAAGGTCGACAAATATTGCTTCTATAAAATTTCATTTAAGTTCATGAAGTTTTTTAAATTTTGTAAAAATCCATCACGAAAACTTATTAACTCTGTCTTTTCCGGCATTTCACTCTAAATACATCAATTAAGCACGAGATTTGAACTCTCGTGATGTGGACCAGTGAGCAACGTTCAGGACTACCAGCCAAGAGGAGCCGTGTTCGAACCCAGCAGACGCCCAGGATTTTTTCATCATTTAACGTTATCTAATCTTGTTTCAGAATTCACAATGCGTTCGCGCGGTAATAATCAAATCAAAAATTCGGTATTTCATTTTATTTTTTTCTTTTTCAAAATATTTTTTCCGAATTGATAATTTTGACATCACCCATATGTCATATTGACGTCATAGAAGGTCACACAGACATCACAATTACATCATGCATACGTCATTAGTTTTACATCATTATCTTACGTAAAAAAGTGGGAAATAATGAGTCACAGCTGACTCATTCGTGACTTATATCTTACGTATATGATGACATAGCGTAACGTCACTCTGACGTCAAATTTACGTCAATGTGTTTACTGGGTATTTACCTTACTTAAATAATTTAAACATTAATGATCCCAAACTCCAGTAGGTTAATAATAACAAAATTTTTTTAAATTAATTTTATTTGTTTTTTCGATGCATGGGCCAGGTCTGGCAAGCAAGCATGGGTCAGGGCTGGCAACCAAGCTTGGCACGATGTTATCCTTTCAGACTTCTACCGAGGCTGGAACAAGGCTGGCTTACAAGTTTGGCCCAGAGTTCTACATAGTTGAACCAAGCCTGGGCCAAGCCTGGGCCCGTTGTACTTTCCTGTCTGGGATCCCATGTTATTGGACCCAAAAAGAAGGTCTCTGAGAAATTAGATCAAAATCGGCGGGGGGACCTAATCGGAAGAATAGCCAATTTTTCTTATGCAAGGCAGTATCCGGCTATGTGAAACTGGTTCTTTTTGTTTTTTTTTCTTTATTATGAGATTATTCTACACCGTAAAAAAAAATTTGAAAATTTATTTTTTTCCATTTACCTTACATTTACTGAATAACTAACGCGAAAATGAAAGGTATTCCGAAAAAAAATAATTTTTTCATTTTGGTAATTACACAAATTAAGGAAGAAAACTTGTTCCTCTAATTGTTTTGTAAAACTTTGAGCAATCAGCCCGGACTAACGGTTCAATGGATCGATTTGAAAATTTCCAGGACTTTCGGGGGTACATTAGGCTGTAAAATCTCTTGGCGACATTGCCCTTTCAATCAATATTCTCAAAGCAGCAGTTGTTTAACTAAAAAAACATAAAAAATCAATTTTTTGTAGGTTCTTCAAATGGATATTAAAGATGAAAAATTCTTCTTTATATTTTTTTTTAAATCGAAAATAAAGCTTGTGGAAGATTTATTCGAGTTTCTAAAGCTGCCCTCAAAATTACTGTGCGGCCATTAGTTGCTGAGATAAAAAAAAAACAATTTTTTTAACTTCCCACTGAGAAAATCGACGATTTTCGAAAAATTCGGAAAGTTATAGGTTTCACCCCGATTTTCGAAAATCGGGTTTTCATCATATGTCAACATTCGAAGGTGCGAGGATGCTATTCAGACATTTATAGAGCGAGGTCTGTGTGTGTGTGTGTGTGTGTGTGTGTGTGTGTGTGTGTGTGTGTGTGTGTGTGTGTGTGTGTGTGTGTGTGTGTGTATCTTTTTGATGAATGAACCGATTTAGATGGTTCTTGCAGCATTCGAAAGATATCTTCTGAACTTAGATTTTCAGAAAATTTTAGATCATTTAGTCAAATAGACTCTGAGATATGTAAGAAAGACGAACGACAAAAAATCGTTTTTTTTTTAGATATTTTGAAAATTGTTGAATTGATCAATCCCAAAATCTAATCAGCTCTAGGACTCGATAAAATCATTCGATTGCTGTCAAGAACCTCCCAATCAGGTAATCCGTTCGAGAGATATCGTCAATGGGATAATAAATGTTAAATCAATATCTGCTTTTTTCATTGAATAACATCATAATTACTGAACAAAATTCTCAAAACTAATATGTTCTTCTTTATGTAAGTCATTGGAAGTGACTGCCTAAAAATCGTCATGTTTGCTGGTATCACGATATACTTACACAATATAGATACAACGTATCATGTGAATAATTATTTTTGAGCTAATTATTGAACATAATTGTGAACAAATATAAAAAACGCTCATTCATTAATTATTTTAGATTCTAAATTTGTTAACTTTCACATAAAACGGAATTCCGAGTTAACTCAATTACTGTCATTTCACTTAAATATAACTTTTGCATAACCGAAAATATACAGGACAGTTTTAAACAATAAAATTGGGAACGTTTTGAATAAGCAAAAAAACCTAAAAATTGAATCAAAAAATAAAAAAGGAAAAAAAAAAAAAATTTCTGGATTTTAAACGAATTTGATTAAGTTGAATTTTTTTGTAAGGAATTTACATGAAAAAAAATTATATTTTACAGGTTTATTGGATACAAAAGAAAAAAAAAAATTTTTAGTAGTTTTTATCATAATACAAACGTCATTAATATTTTTCAACTGACAATTGATTTTTGAAAAAGTTTACCAAAAAGAATTCAAAGTAACGCTTAATTATATTTACAGAAGTGATTTTGGAATGTTTAAAAACCATTTAAAATATAAAATCTTCTTTTATAAAATTTGGGGGGTACCCCCTTTTGCCCCCCCCCCTTCCCCTATAAGTCTATACGTGATTAGATCTGATCAGACATAGCTAATATAAATTCATGTATAGTCGTGCATAAGTTTATATACACTAAGAAAAAAATTTTCTCCTGACAACTAAATTATAGTTTTGGCAAGAAAATGATTTGATTGCCCATTGCCAATCATATCTTTGGTTGTTTTCACTGAATATTATATAATTCACCAACAAAACAAATTATTAGAAACTATAAAATATTTAGTAAAGATAGTTATGCGTTAAATAGCAAGTATAAAATCAAATTGATTACCTGTAGAGCTTATAAAGCAGTCATAATGAAATATATGAGTGATCATTATAAAGAATGAGTTATTAATAATAATTAAATATTATTTAAAAATGACAGAATATTCATTTAACAGTCAAATAAATGCATATTTAGAAAAGTATTTTATTTCCTTCACACGCACTTTTTTTCGTATTTTGACAAAAATTGTTCAGGAAAAACATTATTATTAGAAATTAATGTCAGAGTGTAATACAGGATACCCCTATATTATTATCAAAAATATTCAGCGGACAAACCATCCCATGAATGCTTTAAGCTGGCGAATATAAAAACTCTGAAATAAGTATCTTACCAGGGACACCACAAATGGTGGGCGCGATCTAGTGGCGAGCACCGAACTACTCCCGCTGCTGCTGCCTAACACCATAACTTTTAAATCAATAATCATTAGGTTCAAATATATATTTATTAACCTCGAACAAATATATATATTTATTCTAAATGAATATATTTTTTTGTGTCTAAGTAATATTTATTAGAGTTAATATAATAATATTTTGCTTTAATATTTGGATTTGTTGGCACTATTAAATAGTTTAGTTGTTCATTAAATAAATATTTTCTTAACTGTACCAAATGATTTTATTATCTTAGAGAGAGAAATATTAATGTCAACCAAATAGAGTCTATTAAATCATTTGTTAAAAATGACAAAATAGATTATATTGACGTAATAAAATTTAGTTGTCCCAAATAAATTCTAGTTTAACAGAATTTAACAAAACCAATTTAATTGTCCGAAAGGAAATTTTTTCTCAGTGTATGATTGAATCTGATCAGACATGACTGATATAAACTTATATGTAGTTAGACATGCCTATGTATGAATTAATCTGATCAGACTTTATTGATATGAAACCTATAAATATTTAATTACATATATAGTTCCAATAAAATATATATATATATATATTAAATAATGTCACAATTTTTTAATATCAAAGTTATTAAATTTATAACAGGGTATATCTCAACCTTGCCAAGTTTGGCCCCTTTATTAATTGATCTTAATAAGGGCGCCACTGGAAGATAAGACTCGGCCTTCCAGAACCGTAGATGTTGAATTTTATAAATCAGGGTCGTTGAAATATATAAGAGTGATGAGATTGAGGGATTAAATTAATTTCTACACACAATTTTAAATCAATGTAATTTTCACTTTTATTTAACAAATCACAATTATGCCCCCCGGGCTTTTATTCCTTATGATTATTCAAACAAATTTGTCCACCGGACTTATTATTCTTACAAACTAATTACTAAAATTTTATCCACCGGACTTTTATTAACTACACGAAAGAGTCCCCTGGACTTTTATGACGAATTGGCCACCGGCCTGATCCCCAGGATCTTTACTTTAAAACAAACGAGTCCCCTGGACTTTTATAACGAAATGGCCACCGGCCTGATCCCCTGGATCTTAATTAAATTAGTCCCCTGGACTTTATACAAAATTGGCAACTTGCCAGATCCCCTGGATCTATTATTTTAAAACGTTTCCACAGGAAACTTAATTTTTCTCACACACACACACACACACGTTTTAATACTCGAGTCCCCAGGACTTTATTCACACTCACACACACGTTTACAATTTATTATTTTCCCGATTCATTTATTAACTTGTCCCCAGGATTTTATTCACACACGCTCATACTTGTTATAATTTTTACTCTTTCACCGACTGAATTCCCGTACAATTTTATTTAATCTCAAATTTATTTATGTGTCCACTGGACTAAATTTATTCGTACAATTTATTTAATAATTTTCTGACTACAAAGTTTAACACGCCAATTTTAATTATCTTTCTATAATCTTTTACTTAATTTTTTCACGGCGATACTTTCTGTTTCCAGTTTTTCAAGCATCAAGTTTTGGATAAAGAAGTTATTGATACTCGAAAACTGACGCCACCGACTGACGCTCTCTCTCTCTTAAATTCTTTTATATTTTGTATTCCCGTTAATAAACAATTTATACCACAAAACTGACTTCAATTTTACTAATAAATTTCACTGTTATAACATTAACGTCTTATCGCTCTTTCACAGTCTTTTGGTTTTAGTATCTTCAATTTTGTATATTAAATTTTAATCTAAATTATCATTTAACAATTTCTTAAAATTAATCTTATAATTTATAATTTCTGGCATTCTGCCGAGAAATTTTATCGGACGGACCGCGAGTTAATTTATAAGGAATTCGAACCGAAAATGGCGACTGCCCACGAATTATTTAATTAATATTTCTTAATTGATAAATTGTGGCTACTTGCCGACGATTTATTTACCACTGTATAATTTTCCGCCCCAAGCGATCGTGGCGTCCTTTATTCTTTTCAGCCTTCCCGCCGATTCCATTTTCCTGTTGCTCGTTACTGTCCACCTCGTAATCCTTCGCAATAGTTCCCGTGCGGTCACCCGTCCAACTGTTCCGCTGGTCCGTCCGACTGTGTCTGTCTTCCCCTCGTGCACTCCTTTATCAAATATAAGTTCGCGATTCTTCGGCCCTTATCGGAAAATCCACCACTCCAACTTATTTCCTTATTGGGTCTTGGGGACGAGCTCCTTAAATTAGCGCGCCCGGCGACAAGTCGAAACAGTAACGCATATGGGAGACTATGGGTAATTAATCAACCGCGGGAAATCAGGTTGATATAAAGTTGTAAATTAAAATTTTTACCCCGTTACAAATTTTTATTCTGTCAACTATCAATCAAACTTAAATCCCCAATACTTAAAAAATGTTCAAAGGTTTCGGCAGCAATTTAAAAGTATAAAGTATCAATTTGATTATTTGAGTTAAGTAATGCCATAAACTTTTCTTATTTATAAGTGTATATAGAACAGACTAGAGGATCAGACTACAATCCATCGATTACCAAAGTTAAGCAGCATTGGCATGGGACATTAATTGGGCAGGTGACCACGTAGTAAAATAGTAGTCAACGGATAATAATTTTTTTTTTTATTATTTAATTTTAACCGACATTTATATTGATAAAGACAATAAATCCTAATTAAATTACTTAATTAATAATTTACAGATATTCTAAATGAGATTCTGAAAATGACTATATTCGTTCATGCATGTTTATATATAATCATATCTGTTCATGTATAAACAGATCAAGTTATGTATGATCAGACCTGGCCAATTTTTGGATCTGATCATATATAGACAATTATGCATGATCATATATGATTAGACAAAAAAATCTTTTTTCATCGGGAAAGGTATAATAATTGAGAGAGGATGAGGTTTAGGGAGGGTAAGAGAGGAATCTCTTTAATGGAAAGTTTATAAATCAATCGAGAAAAATAATTCGGATAGTTTAAACAAAGTAAGAACATGAAAGTTATCATAGCGGTAAAACTTGCCGTCTATACATGATGAAAAGAAACTGCAGACTTCAACCTTTACACTATACATTTTTATTTTTTTTTATTCATAGGTCAAATTGTTTTTGTAGTTGAGTAATGGGATTTTATCTTTATTATAAAGAATGTTTCATTATCATAATAAAATCGTCCTTGCCAAAAGCATAATTTGCTATCCTTATGTCACTTAAAAAAAAAAAATTTGTAACTTAATTTTTTATTAATTTGAATTTTTCTGTGCAATAATAATTTAATTTATATTTTATATTCAATTTATATTAATTAATAAACGGATATTAAAATAATGCATCTTCCTTGAAATTTGAAGCAAATTACTTGAAGCTATGTAATTATAAATTAACTTATTTACATACTTGATTTTGTCATTACTTTAAATTTCAAAGTCATAAATATCATCCCGATAAAAAATGTTTAGATCCAAGCATATATGATTGGTGCTATAATCTTGCACTATTTTTCAAATTTGTTTTACTAACTTTCAGAATATACTTCTCCACCTGTTGATAGGCCATTGATGTCCTATGCAGTTCCTAAAGAATCGGGACCATCGTGTGAGTAAAAATGAACAAAATATTATTTTTTTATAATAGAAAAATTATGACTATTATATCAAATAAATAACGAATTTTTCTATCTGTTTCAGGTATATTTTCGGTGATGAGTTACATGGTTCTTAGTAGCTCATACGTGCCCGACTAGAAATTTTTAGGTGCAACCACTTGGGAACCAATTGGGTTGCCCAATGGGGACCCTACATTGGGATGTAACGCAGAAACGTACTTGGGCCCCGATCGGGCAATCCCAATAGGTTCCCAATTGGGTAAGACCTACGTAATCCCAAACGTGCGATCCCTATTAAAAGAAAAATTAAATTGCAAAAAAAAAATAAAATAATTTTAATTAGATCCGAATTTTAGTCTATCGTATTCGAAGCGTTACTTAGAGGAATTATATATGATTTTGACTGATGAAAAAATCCCGATGACTGCTGGGCTCGAACCTGCATTCTTCCGATTCAAAGTCTTTGATGCTATCCACTGCGCTGACCCACGTATGCAATCGCGTGAGTGTAAATAGTATATTTATCATATTACTAAAGAATAACTTGAAGAAATAAAAAATCCGTGATGCAATAATCGACGTACTCTTTGTATAAATATATTATTGTTTTGTACTTTGTTTAATCTTTAGCCAGTAAACAAAATATTAAAAAAAAATTAAAAAATTTTACGATCAAATGGATTACCAAATTAAAACTCAGGGTACTTCAAGTAAATCAAGAAAAAATTAGTTAATAAAAATTTTAGTCGATCAAAATTATACTAGAAAAAATTGAAAAGAGAAGAGGGAGGGACACAAAACAGAATATCCTATTCAGAAGAAGCGAAAAATAATTTGATTTGAAAATTAAATAAATTTGATAAAATGAAATTGTTTATAAACAATTTAGATAAATAAAAAAGTAATTTTAACATAAATATTGTGTACAAGCGTAAAAAAACAATTTTTTTTTATTATTAAATTTTTGAAAAAAAAAAAATTTTCAACAACAAATTTTGAGCATTTCAAATTGTATATGAATCATAAAAGTTATTGAAATAATAATAATTTTTGCATTGCGATATCCCAATAAGTTCCCAACTGGGTCCCGATGTGGCAAAACCAATATAAGTTATTTATTTTTGCATTGGGCTATCCCAACGAGTTCCCAATTGGGTCCCGACGTGGCAAAACCAGTCAAAGTTATTTATTTTTCCATTGGGCTATCCCAACGAGTTCCCGATTGGGTCCCGACGTGGCAAAACCAGTCAAAGTTATTTATTTTTCCATTGGGCTATCCCAACGAGTTCCCAATTGGGTCCCGATGTGGCAAAACCAATAAAAGTTATTTATTCTTGCGTTGGGATATCCCAGTAAGTTCCCAATTGGGTCCCGATGTGGCAAAACCAGTCAAAGTTATTTATTTTTCCATTGGGCTATCCCAACGAGTTTCCAATTGGGTCCCACTTAGGAAAAACTGATGCTGGGTAGGTGATTTTTGCATTGGGATATCCCAACAAGTTCCCGATCGGGTTCTGACTGGGATAGCCCGACTGGGCATGCCACAGCGATTCCCAATTGGGGCCCAATATATGTATTGGGACAATTTCTAGTCGGGTGGCACCGGAAATGTATCCGTATTACTCTAAAGAATACCTTGACTGGGAAACCCGTGGGCAGAGCATCATAGATGAAATCAATTACTATGAATACAATGTGATCTGCCTTCAGGAGGTCGAGCTTGAGGTGTTTCTCCAATTCTATTCGCCGACACTGAAAGCTAAAGGGTATGACGGCGTTTTTGCCCCGAAATCTCGGGCAAAAACAATATCAGATGCCAAACGGCGGCTTGTACATGTTTGCGCAATTTTCTGGAAGACCAGAAAGTATGTTTTTAATTTATATTTTTAATGTAAATAATTAATAATGTTGTGTTAGCTTATAGTTATATTTATTGATTAATTATGTATTTCTTTTTTCCAGGTTTACACTGATATCCCAACAGTTGATCGAGTTCAACCAATCGGCTGATCATGAGAAAAAAAATGAATCGTTTTTTTATAATTTAACTTTTACTTTGTTGGCTTATTTGGGGCTAGTTGAGCAAGGCGCGCTCAATGCATTGAATGCGTGCCGAGCGTTGGTCTAACAATGTATATATTGAACCTATATACACAACTAAATATTTATAGGTTTCATATCAATGAAGTCTGATCAGATCTTATCATACATAGACTTATATATAACTACATATAAGTTTATATCATTCATGTCTGATCAGATCTAATAATATAGAGACTCAAACATAATTATATATAATTTTATGTATAACCATGTATAATCATATATACTCATATATAATCAGACAAAATCATTTTCCATGGGGATTGGAATCATTCCTATGCTACATTGGAATTATTATAATTTCGATGAAGCTGCTTCCAATTGAAGGTATTAAGGTTAATATTAAAATAAGGTTTTATAATTAAAAAATTAGGTTATTTAATTAATAATAAATAAATTTTTTATTGATTTACAAATTTTTTAAATGAAACAATAAATATTAACATTAACATATTTTAACATGGATTAGTTTTATTAGAAAAATATAATAAATAAATTATTTATTGAAAACACACTTAATTAATATTTTATTGTAAGTAAAATTATGAATTATGAATTATTAATGCAGAGAAAGTTAAAAATAATCTAAATTAAAAATATTAAATCCAGCGCTTTGGAATATAAATTTTTCCGTCTGCAGCAGTGACGATACGTGTGGTAGAATAACATTTTAAATCAGAATATAATAGACAATGATACTTTTCAAATAATACTTGAGTTTCGTATGATTGATAATGTTCATTAAAATAATATTCATTGATATTAGTAGTAATTAAGATGAATATATGTATAGATTATATTGGACGTATACACTTTATAGCAGCGCTTAATATTTAAACTGCTTTCAGGATATACAACATGGGACTTAATATTATTCTAGCATGGCTTTGATTACTATGCTACAAAGTAATATTTACCAGTAGCTTGATTATTATGTAGCATAGTAAATATTAACAGAAGAATGGTAATTATTCCCATATTACATAGTATCGATTCCTATGCTTTAAAAAATAGGACTAGTTGCCATGTAGCATCGTAATTATTACCATTTTCTTCTCTCCGTGCAAGAGTTGAATATTTCTCTTCTAGAGTGTGTTTCTGAACACGCCCGTAGTGGTACTTTGGAAAAAATTTTAGTACGCGTCTTTATTCCAGGCGAATAAATTTGTCTCTCAGTGTATTAGGACCGATGTGCAGCCGACGAACAAGAGTAAGATGTAGTACCTTTTACAACCACGTAATTGATGACTGACCCTTCAAGTTACCATCTTGAAATGCACCACCAGTGGAAAGTGATCTGGAATAAAAATGATAAATTATCAGAAAATCATTAATATAGGAAAATGATATTATTTTGAACAAAAAAAATTATTCAATTTACCCGATGGGATGTACCGATTAGGACAGCCCACTATTATGTTATCATGGAACCACTGATCATGTATAGGACCATAGAATCCTATTGGTCTCATATTAGATGTTCCATAAAAAACAAAATCGATCATCGCCCTGAAGCCATACCTGAAAAAAAACAAACAATTATTTTATTTATTTAAAAAAATTAACATAGTGATAATTTTATTGATTTACTTACGTATAATATGTATACGGCATATATTCTTCAGGACAGGCCGATGAAAGATTCAGCGAATGGTGGGCTACTTCGGCAGATTCCGGATTTCCGAAAATTGTATTAACGGCTTTTTTGTAATCAAAATTTCGAAAATCCGGATGATCTATAGCGAGCTGACCTTGTGTTAAAAACTCATACACACCTGAAAAAATCAAAAGCGTAAATATTAATAATTCAGGACACCCTAGTAATTAATATTAAATTCTTAATATTTTTGAAACTGAACTTACCAGAATCAGTTTTGGAGTTGAAATCTCCACAGAGCAATAGCTTGATGTCAGAAGAAGCGAGTGTCTTATTATCCGCCTGTTCGGATACGGAACTCACTGTTTCCAACATTCTTTCTATTTCTCTGGCGAGCATCATTGCCTGCAAAACTTTGACGTCGCAAAACTCCGGATTCCAATGCAAATGTGTATTTGCCACTAAGATTAGCTGCTCCACATCTGATGAGTTTTCTGGAAGACCTAAAGAGTAAATTAGAGTTTTATTAAGTTATAATGATAGCGAATTTATTGTAAATGCTACAAATTTGAAAAATCGCAAAAACTTACCATCTTGCCATGCTGCGGCTGTGGTTTTCAGCACGGCAAACAGCCCAATGTTGTCACGAATCATCACCCGATTGAGCATGTCTTGACAACCTGCGTTGTTCTTGATTGCCAATTGGTTGAACTCGATCAACTGTTGGGATACCAGTGTAAACCTGAAAAAAAAAAATACATAAATGATTAATGAATATAACTATAAGCCAACACAACATTATTAATTGTTTAAATTAAAATTTTAAATTAAAAACATACTTTTCGGTCTTCCAAAAAATCGCGCAACCGTCTACAAGCCGCCGTTTGGTATCTGACATTGTTCTTGCCCGAGATTTTGGGGCAAAAATGCCAATATACCCTTTAGTTTCCAGCTTCGGCGAAAAGAATTCAAGAAACGCCTCCATCTCGACTTCCTGAAGGCAGATCACATCGCATTCATAGTCGTTAATTTCATTTATGATGCTCTGCCCACGGGTTTCCCAGTCGAGGTATTCTTTAGGGCAATACGGATACATTCTTGGTGCCGCGTATGAGCTACTAAGAACGTTGTAACTCATCACCGAAAATGTACCTGAAAAAGATAGAAAAATTCATTATTTATTTGATATAATATTTACACGGAAAATAAATTGTAATAGTGGCAACAACAACTGGAGTTCCATTTACCACAGGCTGTAGTATGATATGAGACAACTCCAAATTGTGGTTAGATTTACTGCAATATTGTAGTTAAGCGTCTACTATCGAAAAAAGTAAGATATGTCACAGCATGCGATATTTGTAATTCCAACTGTAGTTAAATTTACTCGATATGCGGTTACGGTAAAAATATACGTTATATAACCTAAAATTTTTATAAATTATTTTTAAAAATCACTTATCGAGTTATTTATGTATACTAAACATGGTAATTATTTACAAAAAGGGTCCACCCAT
Source organism: Microplitis mediator (assembly GCF_029852145.1). NCBI lineage: Eukaryota > Metazoa > Arthropoda > Insecta > Hymenoptera > Braconidae > Microplitis > Microplitis mediator. Next base: position 15,907,100 of record NC_079978.1, on the reverse strand, counting down.
GCTGGGCCATGTTAAATTTTTTTTGATCAAATTGATCAATTTTTTTTTAAATTGCTCGTTTTTTTATGTACTTTTCTGAAAAAAAAATATATTCATAATTATCAAAAAAGATGAAATAGAAATTTTATCCAAAAACATGAAAGCCAATTTTTTTTCCAACTTTTAAGGCTGGGCCGCACCTAACGAAATCTCGAATTTAAGAATTCTAATTATTTATTAAATAATTATGATAACAGCAATTTTCTTAGCTTCCGACTAAAAGCAGAAGACGAATTTCTTCGAAAGATTTTCATCATCGAAGTCCCATAAATATTCGAAAAGTAATTAGAATTCTTAAATTCGAAATTTTGTTAGGTAAGCCCGAGCCTTAAAGGCAAAAAAGCTGTCGAAATCTTTATTTTTTGTTCTCACGACATTTTTTTTATTATAAATGCGCCGTAAGAACAAGCAGAATAAAAAAATCTTCCGTTTCACTGAGATATTGATAATCAATTATTTAATTTTCAATAAATTGTCAGTTGATTATTTATTTATGAGACGCTGTAATAAACGATTAACCCCAAAATGGCGAAATAGCGGGAACCCGTCCTTCTGTAGTACTCTCAACGCCCGCCTGGAGTACTTGTTATTGCAATGTGCAGTAGAATTAACCACAAGAAAGGAGTAAATTTAACTTATTAACTTAGTAAAATTTGACGCACATTTAGTAAATGTTATCATTTATCGGATATTTTTAACTACAAAAACATTTACTGCAATCTCGTAGTAAATGATACTACATATTATTTTCTGTGTATCATTTTGCTATTATAAAAAAATAATATTTTGTTCATTTTTACTTACACGATGGCCCCGATTCTTCCAGGATTGGCGTTGAATAGGACATCCATGGCCTCTTAGCAGGTGGAGAAGTATATTCTGAAAGTTAGTAAGAAAATATGAATAATGGTGCAAAATCATAATTTCGATAGGTATGAACCAATCAAAAAAAATTTTTTGTAAATTCTCAAGATATCCCAAACAAAAATTTGATCTCAATTCAGCGGCCGCTTTAACTGTTTATTTTATAAAAAAATTAGATGTAAAATGAAATATCTCGAAAATTATTAAGAAACTATCAAGACAAATAAGTATCTAGGGGTTTAGAATTTACTAAAACACAAAATGAGTCTTGGCGGATATCTCTACGATGAATAGAGTTGCTGAGATAAAAATTATTGAAGCGCAAAAAACGAAAAAGCGCGTCATTTTGCACGCATGCGGATCAACAACGGCTGTAATCTAGCAACAAATCGATGATTAAATTTTTTTTTTTCTGTTAGTAAATCATACATTTATACCAGAAAAAAATTTTACTTTTCGAAATAATTTTTCTGAATTTCAATTTAAATTCTTGAAATTAGTCAGAATAGCTTTTAGAACCTCAAAACGTCAAGATCTGTTAGAAATTCGATTTTCGAAAATCGGACCGAAACCAATAACTTCCTGAATTCTTGAAAATTATCAATTTTCTTAGCGGAAAGTTAAAAAATCACTTTATGACGAAGAAATAGTTAGAAAAATGGGAAAATAATTAAATTACGATATGGATAATTTTGTTTGAACATTTACCGAAACAATTATGGGTAATGACAGATAAAAAAAATTTTTAGTTTTGAAATTTTGTGAAATTTATAAACAAGAAGAAAAAAAAAGCAAAATTTTTTTTTTGAAACACTAATTTCAAAAAGTGGTTCGGTTGGCACTCAGAATTAGCGAAAATTCACTTATTTCACTTATTCATGTTCAGAGAGTGTTCAAGACCACCGAAAATTATGATTAAGGGCTCATTCGATTCGAAATAACGTCTATAAAAAAGTAGAAATTTGGGGCCGGCAAAAATTGTAAAAGTTATAAACAATTTAGTAAAAAAAAAACAAAGTGGTTTGATTATTTGCAAATATTTTAAATGGTGGTGTTTAACTGTAGTGATCGAGTAAGTAAAAAATTCCCAAAGTAAGTCGGAAAAATAACTTTTCGTGTAAAGAGATTTTTTCGAAGAGTTAATATCATGGATTTTACAAAAATTTGTTAACTAATTTTTTATAAACATTATTGTTAATTTTATGCGAAAAGTTCACGATACGATAAGTATTTTTTTTTAATCATAAAATGTGCAATCGTTTGATTCTTACATCTTTTAGACGGTTTTTAAAAAATTTGTTAACTAATTTTTTATCAATAATGACATTAACTTTTAAAAAAAAAGTCCTCTATACGATAAATAACTTTTTCAATTCATGAAATTAGCAATCGTTTGATTCCTACATCTTGAAGATGGTTTTTTTTCAAATTTGTTAACTAATTTTATATAAACAATGACATTAACTTATCTAAAAAAGTTATCTGCAAGATAAGTTCTTTTTTGAATCATAAAATTTTCAATTGTTTGATACTTTAATTGTAGGACCGATTTTTAAAATTTATTAACTGATTTTGTATAAATAATGGCGTTAACTTTTTGAAAAATATTTTTTACACGATAAGATATTTTTTCGATTCAGAAAATTTGTAATTGTGCTAAAAATGTGAAAAAAAAATATGATATCATTTCACTAGAGATGTATATTTTTAAATAAATAATAGGTGCTGGGTGGACATGAATTTAAACTAAAAGGTGATTATACCGTTTAATACACTGTAAAAAGAGCGGTGTTGAAAATGGACTCGTTTTAACTTCGCCCGATGTAAAAATGAAATTACACCGGTGTAGGAGGAGTAATACACCGGTGTTAAAAATACCGGTGTTAAATCGGAGTAACTGGTGTAAAAGCGGAGTAGAACCGGTGTAAAAGTAGAGTAACAGGTGTAAAAGTGGGGTAATGTCGGTGTAAAAGAGGAGTAAATTGCATCCGCTTGGAGTATTAACTTTGAAAATTATAAAACACAAAAAATGTCAGTTCTTTATGAAAATTAATGAAAAATATCATTTATTAACAAGTATAGTGATTGAGTAAGTGAAAATATTCACAAAGTAAAATATTTTAACACCGGTAAAGAATATTTACACCGGTGGCGGCGTTATTTTAACACCGGTCTAGAATATTCACACCGGTGGCGGCGTTATTTTCACACCGCTTTCGGGGGTAAATTTAACACCGATAATTTTAACACCTACACCGCTTGGACTTACCCCGGTGATTTTTTACATCGTAGAATCATTAATTTAATATAAAAATTTCTAAACACATACCTGTATTTTCTAGTTGTATATTGCAGTAACTTTTTTTTATGTTTTCTGCGATGAGATGATCGTATATTTCCATAGAAGGATTCATTTTTTCACACTATTTTTGCACCACAACTTTACTCACTGATGTCACAAAAGCAAATAAAATATCTGATGCTGTTGAAAATATTTTAAGGTTTTCTATCCCCACTTCTTAATGAGAAACTCATTATAGAGTAGGCAAAATTATTGTATAGTAAATAACCGAATGCATTTAATTATAATGACAAAATTTTATTATAGATAATAACACATTGTATTGAAAGACTCTGGTGCTCATATTTTCGTTGTAATTACCTCATAGATTTAAATGAGTATTTGGATAAAAGTTCAATAGTATATCGTACTTAAGTATTATTTATTTTTGTCGTTTTACCTAAATTTGTAAATCTAATCCGGAGGGTAAATGAATGTTCGAGCCCAATGGACAGTAGTCTCTATTGTCCCGTCAGTAAGCTGATACCTGAAGTAATGTTCTTACAGTTGATGATTTAAATGTTAGTATTTAAAATGCAATTAAACTCAAAAGTTTTATGACAATACTACCTTTAGAACTTCTTGGTATAATTATTAGTATATGTATTAGAAATAAAGATCTATGTTCAATTCTTTTAACAAGCTACAGTTTCTGTTAAAATTAGTTTTAGGTTTAGAGTATTAATTCTCGTTATAATTTAAATTTGTGATGCGCAAGAAATAAGAAAAATCCATGAATTTTCTAAATTTTTACATGCTTTTCATTATGATTCTGTGAATGTGGGCAAAGTGGGACACGGAAAAAAAGCATTTTCTCATAAAAATTTTTATTTTTATTTTTATAGAACATACGTTTAGAAATTCAAATTGTTGAGCGGAAGGCCATTCTTCCGATTACATCCCCCTGCCGATTTTGCTCTAATTTCTCAGAGACTTTCCTTTTGGGTTCAATAACAAGAATTAATATGATTTTTCCACCAGCGATATCCAAAATCGAGAGAAAGAAGTTTTTTTAATTTTTTAATTCTTAATTATTTATTTTTTTTTTTTTTTTCATTATTCGAATGTCTCGTATTTAATAAGGACATTGTAGTTAAGTCAAATAATAATAAATTACCTAATTTGTTTATTGATGATTGCCAAAATCGAGAGAAATCAAAAATTCCATTCTGTCGATCAAATTTATTCTTAATAATAATACAATTTTTAACAATTAATAAATTTAATAGTAATCGATAACGAATAATAAATTACAAATTTTTTTATAAGCAAAAAACCATTTTTGTTTTGTCATAAATTAAATTATATATCATTTCGAAATAATAAATATACAATTTTTAACAATTAACAAATTCAATAGTAATTGATAACGAGTAATAAATTACAAATTTTTTCTCAAATTAAAAACAATTTTTGTTTTGTCATAAACTAAATTATATATGTCATAAATTTAATTATAAATGGAAATCTTTTTTTTTTTTTTTTGTAAATTATGTATTATTTTTAAATTAAAATTAATCTGTTTATCAAGGCTTATGATAATAATAGAAAAGTCGTATTTAACAAAATTACACATCTATTAATTTATCTTAAATTAAATCCATTAATTAATTTCAGGTAAAGAATATACATAATTTATGTCATCAATTAAAGCATAGAATGGATTAATTTTTTTTTCGACATCTCTTCGCCATAACGATTCATTTAGATAATCGATCATATATTCATGATGGAGCCCCCACCACTGCGCAATTTACTTTTTACATATCTCCAAGAAGCTTCAATATTTTGAGTATGATCTAAATTATTTCTTGTGAGAGACCTTGAAATCTACGACATTTAGCGCCTAGGCGTCCACCGGCCTATAGCCGGCAGCTAAAAATATTAGATAAGATACAGCTGGTAAAAAAGATACCTAATCGTTCTAATAGTGACGTCATCGTCGGATCAAAAAATATTTTTTGGTTACATGTGCGATAGCAAACGACCAAAAAATATCGAAGTAACTTGACGAACCATCTTGTGACAAAATTTATCATCATTTTAATTCGTCCACTTACTGACTTCTCTCTACTTTTCAACAAATACTCAAAACAATCTTACCAAATAAATAAACGCGGATTTATAACTTGCCATTTATAGGCACTAAATGTAGTAAATTTCAAATGTCTGTCACAAAAACTAATGTATTTATCTAGTACAATTGAGTCTAAGACGCTCGTGTGTTGGTACCAATCTTCACACTCGCGTCTTAAACACGATCGCACTCGATAGATAAACTACTATTAGGTTCTAAATTTTTTAATTTTCACATAAAACGTAACCTTTTTGAGCTCATAAAAAAAGAAACAAATGTATTTTCGAGGTCTTCGAGCTCGAAAATGTATTTATGCTAATGTTTTCGAGCTCTATTAGGAGTTATTCCATATCTCCGTAAAAAAAGTCAAGTTTGTCTTGTGAAAAACGGCGCCGAATTTTGACTTAATAGTAAGCCAAGTCTAAATCAAGTTTTATTTTTGACCCGGGTATTGTTTTTAGAATGGTCTAAAGTATAATATATTTATACATGCATTCATTAGAATGTAGTGAAACTTCTTTAGATATAGGGGAGGGTGGGGCAGAGCGGCCCCCATGGGGCAAAGCGCCCCCCCTGAAATTTTGACCAAAAAAAAAATTTTTTGTTTTTCGACTAATTACTATAAATCCGATATGTTTGCGCATTTTTACCCCTACACATGACACCTGGGGCAAAATGGACCAGCCGAAACTTCCGAAAAAATTATTTTTTCATACACAGAAACAAAAAATTCTTGACTCAAGAAAATTTTTCTTCAACCAAGAAATTTTTCAGCGAGTGGAATGAAAACCGGAAATTTCTTGAACGAAGCGAAATAATTTCTTGAATTTTAAATCTTCAATTAAGAAAAAAAATTCTTAAGCCAATACATATTTCATACTTGGTCCAATAATAGAATTACTTGTTTTAAAAACTTGCAGTTTTTAGTTTAATAATAATTTTTCTTAAGCTGAGTATGTTACTTATTTAAACCAAGAAATAAAAATATTTAGTTCGAGAAAGTTATACACTTAATTAAAGAACTATGATGTTTTGAAACAATAAACGGTACGAACTCGAACTAAAAATAAAGGGAGTTGATTCAAGAAATTTAAACTCCTGGTTTGAGTATAGTGTACTTTCTCTGACCAATTACACGAAAAATCTCAAACCAAGATTACTAGAGTCTCAAGCCAAGAAAGTTTTCTCTTGGATTCTCACTCATAGATGCTCCCTCCTTCGCACCCGAAGGAATGAATACTCCCCACTCTCTCTCTTTCTCACACTAGCGCAGCAAATGGATTTTGAGTTCACCTTTTTATTTTAAATAAATTAAAAATTAAATAACCAAATTATATTATTATAATAAATTAATTGATTAATGTAATTAAATAATATTGAATAATTTCTCAATTTTTTTTGTAATTAAATTTGTTTTTTTTTTTTTTTAACTTTTTTATATTTATGTCGAAATTCATTTATGAACGATTCATACAATCCGTTCAGTATTTTGGTATAATGTCAAAACTAACATTTTTCTAAATTATTGGCGATAACATTTGTAATATTAATTCTGGGTTTAGGATTTAAAAATGTGACTGACCATAAGCCAGTGTGGTTCAGTATATGTGGGCAAAGTAAACGTAATCTAGCAAAGGCTGGGATGGCTTAGCTGGTAAAGCTCTCGCGTGACGCCGAATCGATCTGGGTTCGATTCCTCGGTTAAGCGATAATTGTTTTTTCTCAATTTGTTCAAATATTTAACTTATTGCGAAACTTGCTCATTCTTTATAAATGCTTCTGATACAGTATTTATTTGCTTCACAGCATTGTTTGTAATATTTAAACAAAAAAAAAAATTGTTCATTGAAAAAATAAAACAAAAAAAAATAAAATTTTTTTGCTCGATAGATTCATTTCCTTAAGTGAAGAAATTAATTTCTTGGCTGAAAATTTTTTTTTTGTTTGCGACAAATAAAAAAATTCTTGGCCCAAGAAAGTTTTTTCTTGGTTTAAAAAATTTTTTCTCTTAGTACAAAAACTTTTTTTTTTAGCTCAAGACATTGTTTCTTGACTCGATAAGATAACAGTCTTTAGACAAGAAACAAATCTCTCGAGTTAAAAACAAACTTTCTTAGCCCGAGAAAATAATGCTTTAAACCAAGAACAAACTTTCTTGGGCCAAGAAAGTTTGTTCTTGGTTTAAAACATTATTTTTCATGGTTCAAAAACTTTTTCGTTTCAGCTCGAGATATTTTTTCTTGACTTAAAAACGTAACAATTTTCAGCCAAAAAAAAAATTTGTTGAATTGAAAAAAAAAATCTTCTCGAACCAAAAAAAAAATTTTTGGGACCAAGAAAGTTTTTTCTTGGTTTAAAGAATTTATGTTTTAGACTAAGAAAATTATGTCTTCCGCGAAGGAAATAATTTCTTGATCCAAATAATTTTTTTACTTCAATAAAGTAAGAAATTTCGCTTGGTTCAAGAATAGTATATTGTACAACTAGTGCGGTAAGTTGTCGATTGCCCACGAGAGCGAAGTTGAGCGCACGAACGAAGTGAGTGCGCTCATTCGCTCGAGTGGGTAATCGACAACACCGCACGAATTGAACACAGTTTTTTTTATCATTAATGCAATATAAGTGCTATCTTGGCGCACGCTCTTTTGTTCGCCAAATAGCTGTTTGCCCATTCAACTGTTTCCACGACATTTGTGTGCGTTAAACGATTATCTGCGTGCGACAAGTAAATTTGAGTGCGACAAGTTTACTTGTCGCACTCAAATTTACTTGTCGCACGCAGATAATCGTTTAACGCACACAAATGTCGTGGAAACAGTTGAATGGGCAAACAGCTATTTGGCGAACAAAAGAGCGTGCGCCAAGATAGCACTTATATTGCATTAATGATAAAAAAAACTTTCGAAGACATTTTATTTCTTGTTTCAAGATTTCCTTTTTTTCTGTGCACAAATTTCTTATTTTTACCTTATTGAAAGTTGTAAATTCACGGAGAAAAATGAAGGTGAAAATTCCATTAAATTTTATGTGAAAATCCATAAATTTTTATTATGCTAGCCGACTAAATTTGAAACCGTATGATATTCCAATATTTTATGTTTTAAGTGTTGCTACTAATTGTATTGAAACATAATAAAATTTCGATTTGGCCGACAAAAATTTCTTTCTTGAACATAATACATTTCGTATAAAGCATAATCAAAATTATAAAGTATTTTATAGTTATAATAACTGACACGACAAAAATTGTGTCGCTAGGATGCAATATTCACCGTCTTATGATAACAAAATGTACCACTAGCATAATAAAAATTGTTTTAATCATTTTAATTATACGATCAAAATTTTTTCAAAATCATTATGCTACTCTATAATTTTTTTTGCGTACCTATTATTCTCTACCAATTCTTCATAAAAATTATCATAATTTATGATTTTTTAAAAAGATCTAGTAGAAATCGATAATCAGACAGTATTTTTTCGTTTATATTGAGCTTTATTTTTCTCCGTGTACAGAGAATCTGTTTTTGGTAGTATTAATAATACGACAGGTCAACCTATTTACAGATAAATCCGAAGAATATTTGTCGATAATTAGATTTTAATGTTAGTGTAAAATATGAGAAACAGATTTTGATGATTTAAAGTAAATTATCTCCGATCGAATTATGAGGGTAGCAGTATAAGTATGCTAAGATCTATACATACTAAACAGAAAAAATCGGTCGATCGGTTGACCCTGCGAGCCAGCCCCAAAACTTCCCGCTGTTTTCGAGCTCAAGGACCTCGAAAACATTGAGTCCTTCGGCTGAAGAGGAGAGCCCGTATACATTTTGTTGGCACCGGGTAAATCCAACTGCTTCTTACGTATTTTGGGCCAAGGATCACGAAAATCGGGGCCATTTTGTTCAAAAGTGGTGCAAACAATTGTTAATCACAATTTAATTGTTTAAATCAAAATAACTCCCGAACGGCTGGTTTGTTGAGGCAGTGTACGAAAATCAAAATTTTCAGAATGAAAAAATACACAAAAAAGTTGTCATATGTTTTTTTTGTATCTTAAATATTTCGCGAGATATAATAAAAAAACGAGCCGGTGCTCGGACCTCTGCCTCTCGCACTAGCGACAGCCTATGCGCGAGCTCTCTCTCCGCCAAATCGCGTCATATGCTTGATAAGCTGGAATTTTTCTGGACTTTGACAAAATCAATTTATTCATAACAATAGTTAAAAGAAAACAAAACCGTCTTTTGACGATACGCTAGAAATACGTTTCAGAAAAAATGCAGGCGATTGGTACTATCGACATTTTATCGATTTTTTCAACCCAATCTGGACTTTGAAAAAATCCATTTGTTTATAACAATAGTTAACAAAAAAAAAAAAAACCGTCTATTGAGGATACGACAGAAATTCGTTTCAGAAAAAATGCAGTCTATTGGTACTATCGATATTTTATCGATTTTTTTTTATGTCATTTTTAATGTAAAAAACTAAACAGAAAAATTCAGGCTTATCAAGCATCGAATGCGATTCGGCGGAGAGAGAGCTCGCGCATAGGCAGTCGCTAGTGCGAGAGGCAGAGGTCCGAGCACCGGCTCGTTTTTTTATTATATCTGTTATGTCCGACTTCGGAAACTTATCAAAACTCATGTTGAACAATCCTGAGGAATAGATATTCCATTTTCTCATAAGAGAAACCAGGATAGATTCAATTGAGCGGTACAAAAACGTCACAACAGATTTCTTTCTTTCTGTCTTACATTCCCTTATTCTTTGTTCCCTACTTACTGTTCACTGCAACCACTCTAATGCGTAGTAACACCCATAATTAACGTTGACTTAAATTAAGATCCGTCAACGGGACATCTCGCACTATTCAAGACATTGAAAATTCCTTCTCCCCAGACTCGGACCCCCATGGTAGCAGTGTAAAATTTTTCAAGAGCAAAATCACTCTACCAAGCACCAGCTTGCTTTTCGGTTTGTAGCTGAGTTACCCCTCAGCAAAGAGTCAATTACTAGGTACAGCAGTATCCTCAATCTCTCAAATTTTCATAAAAAAAAAATAAAACCGATCATCATCGCTTTTGTAACACAGTCAAAGAATAAACATATACACCTATATATTTAAAAATCGTACAAAGAAAGAGTAAAATACAAAGAAAAAAAAAAGAAATTATCATTGCTAAAAAAAAAAAAAAAACGGAGAAAAAAATATTGTTCTGAGAAGTATACTGTATAGTTACAGTAACAATACGAAAAAGTTATCTACTAGATTGTTACTGCAACGATCTACTGTATCGTTCTGACAACAATACGGTAGATAGCTCTGAGACCTATACCGTATCGTTCTGACAGCTAAACTGTATCGTTCTGAGCCCTATCTGACGTCACGTGCGTTGCAAATGATATGAGACGTTTAAAAATCTTTGTCATTAATAAATAAATGATGAATAAATAATTTTGATTAAATAAAATAATTTATATATTAAGCGTCTGCTAGCAACAATTATACCCGATACACAAAATAGACGCGAAAATGGATGCTTAAATAGGTTAGATGGTGCCGTGTGAGGTGGCGACTACGGAAAGTCGTATAGGGCTCACAGCTATCTAATAGATAGTTACAGGAACGATACGGAATTGTTACCATAAGTATTAGGGTGGGTTGAAAAAAAAACTTTTCTTAGCATGGGGGTAGAATTTGTACCTTATAAAAAAAAAAAATTTTTCAAGAAAAAAAAAATTTTTTTACTCAACATTTTGAGGTGGCCCACTCGTTTTTAAAATAAATAATTGATCAAACGGGGTAGTCCCAACGAAAAAAATTACATGGTGTTCTACAATCTGTAGGGTGTCCTCTTGAAAGCTAATTGAAAGTCAGGAGTTGAAAAAATTTTTTTCCTATTATTTTTGTAATTTAAGTAAAAAATTCAAAAATGAAAAGCATTTTCTTTTGAATTAAAATGAAAGTGAAGTAAAAAAATATCACATTCGACAATTATTAGATGTTTTCCACGATTTTGGACAAAAAAAAATTTTTTTCGTTGGAACTACCCCGTTGAATCAATTATTTATTTAAAAAACGAGTGGGCCACCTCAAAATGTTAAGTAAAAAAATTTTTTTTTTCTTGAAAATTTTTTTTTTTTTATAAGGTACAAATTCTACCCCCATGCTAAGAAAAATAAAAAAAAAGTTTTTTTTCAACCCACCCTAATAAGTATACATATTGTTGTGGTAACGATCTACGATTTGCTATACTTAAGATCGTACGAGGAACAATATTTTTTTCTCCGTGTAGCGTAAACGCAGAGTAATATACCGGTGAAAGTGAATAAAAATTCGCATCGCGAAAGAAAATAAAGTTGATAAAAGTTAACAGTGTTATTGGTTGTGAGTGAACAGCTCCGAGTTCAGTTATAGTTTTGAGTGTAATTATATCGAGTTTACTATTATTATAATAATAAAAAGCAATACATGTGTAAAATTAGAAATATCATCCTTTGAAGAGTACCATCTCTATTTTCTTCAAGGAAAATAAAGGAATATTATCGTTACAAATAATAAAAATTATAAAACAAACTAGTGTATTTTGAAAAAGTGAATAAATGATTAAAAACAAAAATATATTCCTTTAGAAAGAATCTTCTCCATTTTCTATAAAGAAAAATAAAGGAATTTTATTTTCGAATCAGTGATTAAGTATTTAAAAAAAAAATAAAGTAAACATAAAAAGGTGACAAAAGCTATTGTGTTTTTATTAATTAAAATAAGTTAGAATAAAGTACCACCCAACCCTCGCTCGAAGATTACTTTCGCACGAGATAAACAGCAGCCAATCCAAGGGTCCACAGCTGCAACAAACCAGCCGTTCGGGAATTATTTCGATTTAAACATTTAAATTGTTATTAACAATTGTTTGCACCACTTTTGAACAAAATGGTCCCGATTTTCGTGATCCTTGGCCTAAAATACGTAAGAAGCAGTTGGATTTACCCGGTGCAAACAAAATGTATACAGGCTCTTCTCTTCAGCCGAAGGACTATATATACACAATTAAATATTTATAGGTTTCATATCAATGAAGCCTGATCAGATCTTATCATACATAGACTTATATATAACTACATATAAGTTTATATCAGTCATGTCTGATCAGATCTAATTATATAGAGACTCATATATAATTATATATAATTTCATGTAATCATATATAATTCCATATATCATTATTAGGGTGTCCCAAAATAAAAAAATATTTTTTTTTTAACATCTTATGGGCTCAAAAGTTACTTCATATTATAAAAAGAATCCTCACGTAATTTCAGCCAGATATCTTTAAAATTAAGCTATCACAAAGGGGGGTCCCCTTTCCCATTTAAAACACACGCGAAAATTTTTCATTTTAGTTTTTCGTTATAAAGACTATGAAAAAATTTTTTTTTTCAGTTTTGCCTAGTATGATTTTATAGGGTATTAAATTCTCTACAAAAAAGTGCTGATGCATTATGTATGTCAAACGAACTGGGAAGAAGTTACGGGGCTTTGAAAATCAACAAAAATTTAGTTTAATTAGTGTTCAATTTTTTTTTATTATTTTTCATTTTTATTGCATCAAAAAATTTTTTTTCAAATTTTAACGACCACGCTCTTGTAGAAAATTTCCTTCAAAGAGTATCTGATATCATATATACGTCAAATAAATGAGAAAACAGTTACAGGGCTTTAAATGTTAACGAAAAATGAAGTTCACTTTCCGTTGACATTTTAGTTCAAAAAATTAATATTTTTTAAACTTTTCGTTGACATTTAAAGCCCTGTAACTTTTTTCTCATTCATTTGACGTATATATGATATCAGATACTCTTTGAAGGAAATTTCCTACAAGAGCGTGGTCGTTAAAATTAGAAAAAAAATTTTTTGATGCAATAATAAAAAAAAATTGAACACTAATTAAACTAAATTTTTGTTGATTTTCAAAGCCCCGTTACTTCTTCCCAGTTCGTTTGACATACATAATGCATCAGCACTTTTTTGTAGAGAATTTAATTCCCTATAAAATCATACTAGGCAAAACTGAAAAAAAAAATCGGTCTGTCAGTTGACCCTGCGGGCCAGCCCCAAAACTTCCCGCTGTTTTCGAGCTCGCTGAGCTCGAAAACATTATTGTGAATATATTTTCGAGCTCTTCGAGCTCGCAAATACTTTTGTATGCCATTGTTTTGTAAAAAACCATTTTTTAGCATTTCTTTCTTCCACGATATCTCGCGAACGAATTAACCGATTTTGATGGTTGAGGTGGCAATCGACGCGTTTTATCAAGTTCTAAAGCTGGTCGAATTTTGAAATTGATTTATTTAGCCATTTTTGAGAAATTTAAAAAAAAAAAGGAAATTTTTTTTTTGAATTCTTTCGTCAACGGTTTCTCTTGAACGAATGAACCGATTTTGATGGTTGAGGTGGCATTCGACGCGGCTTATAGAGTTTAGAGCTGATTAGATTTTGGAATCAATCCATCGAGCAAATTGGAAGTTATTCAAATAAAACATTTTTGAAAAAATTTTATTTTTGAAATATCTCTGAACGCACCCTACCGATTAAGTTCAAATTTCTACGGCCTCAAGACATTAACAAGCCGCGTCGAATGACACCTCAACGATCAAAATCGGTTCATCCGTTCAAGAGTTATGAATATTTACATACATACATACGTACACTGTAAAAAAAAATCGTAATTTTCATATATTTTTACTATACAATCCTATCTAAAAATCTGGAATTCGATGTAGTAGAAAAAATACAATTTTTGTATATTATTATTACAATATAGTATTGTACTTTTACAATATGTATAAAAATTTTACTATTTTGTATACGATTTCAATTAATAAGTCAACGTATGAGAAAATTGAAAATAATTTTCCCATTTCAATCAGACATAAGTATATTCAAATCAAAAATTCAAGTTTGTATTTGTGGAATCTCGTATTTCAAATAAATTCCATGACAATGTTTGCTAAATTCACAAAATTTTTATTGGAATTAATATAGTGTATCGTTATTCTGAAAATCACTGTGGCTTAGTGACTTTTACAAGACAACGTTTATTAAAATTACGATTTTCGTTTTATTTCCACAAGACGAAAGTTTTTTTAAATTAAGAACAAATGTTGTTATTTTTAAAAACTTGGAGTTTAAATAAATTTCGTAACACTGTTTGCTAAATTCATAAATTTGTTATTGAAATGAACACAGTGTATCGTTATTCTAAAAACCACTGTGTCTTAGTGACTTTTAAAAGACAACGTTTATTAAAATTACGATTTTCGTTTTATTTCCACAAGACGAAAGTTTTTTTAAATTAGAAACAAATGTTGTTATTTTTGAAAACTCGGAGTTTAAATAAGTTTCGTAACGCTGTTTGGTGAATTCACAATTTCGTTATTGAAATGAAGACAGTGTATCGTTATTCTAATAACCACTGTGGCTCAGTGACTTTTACAAGACAACGTTTATTAAAATTACGATTTTCGTTTTATTTCCACAAGACGAAAGTTGTTTTAAATTAAGATCAAATGTTGTTATTTTTAAAAACTTGGAGTTTAAATAAGTTTCGTAACGCTGTTTGGTGAATTCACAATTTCGTTATTGAAATGAAGACAGTGTATCGTTATTCTAATAACCACTGTGGCTCAGTGACTTTTACAAGACAACGTTTATTAAAATTACGATTTTCGTTTTATTTTCACAAAACAAAAGTTGTTTTAAATTAAGATCAAATGTTGTTATTTTTAGTAAATTTGGAGTTTAAATAAGTTTCGTAACACTGTTTGGTAAATTCACAAATTCGTTATTGAAATGAATACAGTGTATCGGTATTTTAAAAACAAGTGTGGCTCAGTGACTTTTACAAGACAATGTTTGTCCAAAACACGATTTTCGTTTTATTTCCCCAACACGAAAATTTACTTAAATTAAGAACAAATTTTGTTATTTTTAAAATCTTGGAGTTTCAATAAATTTCATATCACTGATTGATAAATTCACAAAGTTGTTATTGATACCCGAGTGAACATATTTTAAACTGAAAAAATAAGAATAATTGTTAACACGAGGCCGAAAAAAGGCCGAAATTCGGTCGACAATGAAGCTTAAAGATGGCTGACGTTAGAGACGAGGTTTATATTATTACTATATATTGCAATTATATAGAATTGTATATAATTATATTGACTTGTCTACATTTTGTATAGAATTGTATACAATTTTTATACAGTTGTATACAATTGGATCGGGCTATTTTTTATATATAATTTTATACAATTGTATAAAATCTTTTTTCATCGGGTGGTTATCAAAATATAAATACTTAGGTGTACGAAGAATAAATGTCGGGGGAAGAAACTGCCCGCTGAATTGCATTAATCTGTAATTGGCTTACTTGTACTGACAAAACAGGCATAAAAACTCTTAATTTCAATGAAGGTGATTCGGAAAGAAGGTTTTCAATTTGGCATACAAAGAATTCATATAAAAATAAATGACAATGTTTGTATAATTATTTTGAATAACATCATAAAATGGATTTTTTTTTATTCTTGGACCGTTTTTTTTTACATTGCAGTGATAATAATTACTACATTTTAAGATCAATGAAGAAGAAAGCAGCTTCTTTTTGTCATTGAGTATTATAAAAGTTATTACGTAATTCCGATATTGAAATAATCAAAATTTCGAAAAACGATTATTTTCATTTTCATCAAATGATTCAAATATTATAAAATTCTTTATTGGAACTAATGTCACTTATTCTCAAGGAAAGGAATTATAATAATATTAATCCTTAATCAAATAAAGATTTTTCGAATTTATTTCTTTTACTCCGACTTTCTTACCATTTTCATTATGTAAATAGTAAATAATAATTTTCTATAGTTTTGGATCAAAAAAAGTGGACAGTGAAAAAAATTAGGAAAATGTTTACATTTATGAGATTACAAAAATCACACTTCAAGGTAATTATACTTTTTTCATCAATTTTAGCATGTTTAAAAATTATGTAGAGAGAAATTAAATGAATATGCACAAATATTTTTTAATTTCCATCGCCTAATATTGAACAATATTAAATTGTAATCATAATGTATAAGAACTCATACTAATTTTTATTTTTACAATACACATTTAAATAATTCGACAAAAAAAAATTGAAATAACTATAGACACATTTGTTTCAAAAAAAAAATTTCACTTTTTCCCGAAAACGGGTTGAAAACTTTCATTTAGATACAAAAAAATACGGCAGTGAAAATTAGAGCTCTTAATATTAACATTAAGAGGGTCTGCATCGCACTTTTTTATTTTCTAAAAGAATAACATGGAAAAAGTTTTTTTGCGTCTTCTGATTTTTATAACTAGCTAACGATGCATCGTAGGAAAAATCTGCAGACCAATTGTTGTAGGGAATTGAACGCTCAACAAAAAAAGTTTCTTATCATTTTTTGATAGGTCTATCTTTACAAAAGTGATTTAAGTTTGAAGACAAAGTTATATCAAATTTTGGGATCTGAGTTGTTCAGCAAAATTATCAGACTTATCACAAAATGTCACATGATTTTTTTTGGAGACAATTTTACTCCTTACCAATTATCTTCCAGATAGCAAAATGACATCTTGATGAGTACTGATTGAGTTCCTATTTATGATTTGGACGTCTCATCAACATCTTAGAGATGTCTTTAAGAAGTTCTCAAGATGTTGAATGAGCCACCTAGCGAACTCAGTAAGACAACTTTAAAAATAGTTCTCAAAGAGTTCTTTTTTCTGACGTCGCAAATAAGACTTCAGTATGAGTTTACCATGACGTCTTTAAGAAGCTCCTAATTTTGACTTCATTATTAGTGGAGTCTTCAAGAACTCTTAATTAAGAGTTCTTAAAAATGATGCTTTTAAGAAGTCATTAGAAGACTTCTTGAGGACGCCTTCAAAAGGACGTCGTAAAGCAGTCATTCTGACTTGAATGCTGTCTGGGCTCTCATTCTTTGTTGATTCTGTCAATATAAGGAGCAGAAACCTGTAATTTGGAGCTTTTTCTGAGTCATAAAGCTCGTATTTCAATCTTTTCTATAAGTGCTAAGCAACTAATTTATTAAATTTACAGACTGAAAAAGTGTCATTTTCTCTTTAATGTGCCATTATTTAGATATACATACATACATTTGAGTTTATATAAACATTGAAAATTTACAATAATGTTGAAATTCATATTTTTATTAAATATTCTTTGTTATTGAAAAAAACGTATCACAGTTTTTATCTTATTTTTATACAATTGATGTTTATGGCTTGGAACTTTTGGACGCAGTTCCACATTCTTTCTAGATAACATTCATTTTTTTTTTTTTTGGTTACTTAAAAATTATCTTATAGGCAGACTGAAATTATAACCAAAATTATTATTTCATTATATCATTAATTATTTTGACATTAAGATCAGAAAAAAATATGTCGAACAGGGTCTTAAAGACTATTAAAAACTGATTGAAGAATTAATATTAGCCAATATATTTAGAGGACTAAATTTCTTTTATTCGCTAATGTAGTCGAGATAAGAATTTGAATGATTTTCATTCCATTTTATTTGCTAATAAACAAACTATTGACATTATTTTATTAATATCTGGAAACAATTTTGTATTTAAGTGATCCATAATATGAAATTGTTTTAATTTTGTAAATATTCTATCAATATATTTAATTATTAATTCTGTATTACGATCATTGTTTTTCTTACTCATGTTCGTTAAATAATTACATTTAACAGGAATAAATTTAAATTCAATTTTTTTTAGGTTTTCTCTAGATCGTAATTCATGTAACTCTTTTAGAGTAATTATTTCGTCGCCAGTTTCCAATAAATTCAAAATTCCGCAATCTTCAACAATGTAACAATTTGAAGCTTGAATGTCATAACTTTGGGATATAAATATTATCTCGCCGTTAATTCCGATACCTATTAAAAATTTAACCACGAAATATCCCTTGAAACTTGAATGTCTGAGTGCCCGTTGTTCTACTGAAGGTGTCGTATACAGTCGATATTCAAGAAAATCGATGACTACACGGCAGTTCGGGTGTTGATAAAATACGGGAGACATATTCTGTTTCATTGTTTCTTTATTAGGCCATTTAATTAATTTCTTTGCTGTTAAATTCAATGCTTCCAAAATATTATGGAAAATTGTAGAGGCACATACATTAGAAATTTTGAATATGCACCCAAGTGCATTAAAATTCAATCCTAGCTTTACTTTCATTAGAAACAATAACAATCGGTTTTCATTTGTGACTTTCTTTATAAATTTGTGATTGGTATTATTTACTTTAATATCGTCCAGCAAATTTTCAAAAAACGATGATGTGGTACCTCCAAATTGTTTCATCATTCCATTATCCTTAATGTCTTCCAATCTTAAAAAGCCAACATTATTTTTAAAATGAAAATTATGATCATGGTCATTTCTAACAGTATCCTCTGAAGTTTGAGTCGATTGTTCAGAATTTTTTTTTTTTCTAATTGATATTTGAGTTGAAACTATATTTTTTAGTGAATCATGCCAACAAGAGATTTCGCAAAAATCATCGCTGGAATAATCACTAGGGAAGTCTGTTTGGACCTCAATTTCATTCGTTTGTTTCGAGAAGTTTTCCATACTCATGTTCATTTCCTTTGATGGTGAAAGTAAAGGTTTACCTGAAGTACAGTAAACTGAGTTTGATTTTCCCCATGGAAAAATTGTTGGGTTGTATGATAGTTTTCGTGGATCATTTGATTTTTCACCGCCTTCAAAATGTAAACTACAAATTCGGGAATTCTTTGTTGGCTTCCATAATTTATCTTGATTCCTGAAAATATGAACAAAATTCAATCAAATTTATTCATTTTGACTTTATATTTTTTAAAGTTTTAATAATCAAATAAGACTTAATATATATATATATATATATATATATATATATATATATATATATATATATATATATATATATATATTAGACTGGGCCAAAAAAATCGACTATATTTTTTTTTTTCGATACTGTGAAAACATTATTCCTGATGACCAAAAAAAATTATCGTGCAAGTTTGAGCCCTTAATATTGATATTAAGAGGTGTATCGTTACGACTATCAGTTTTTTGACAGAAGTTTTATTTTTTACCCAGAACTCGTAAATCATCTATCTGATAAATTTGAGCAATGTATATTCTTAAAGGAAATTGAATTCCCTACAAAAAATCTCTCTTAGTAAATTGACGTAAAACGAGTGGTTTCCTTGTACCCGTGCCTTAAACATTGATTTGTTTTTTAAATTCTTTGTTTCTATTTTGGATTTTTGTAACTACTAGAAATATTAATATTTTTTGTAGTCAAGATACATATTCTTAAAGGAAATTTAATGCTCTACAAAAAAGGTCTCTTACCATTTTTTGCTAAATTCACTCTTCCGAACGTTATTTAAGGTTGAAGTTGAGTCAAAACGACATCAATGACCTGAATAACTTTCGAAGGAGTGAATTTAGCAAAAAATGTTAAGAGACCTTTTTTGTAGAGCATTAAATTCCCTTTAAGAATTTGTATCTTGACTACAAAAAATATTAATATTTCTAGTAGTTACAAAAATTCAAAATAGAAACAAAGAATTTAAAAAACAAATCAATGTTTAAGGCACGGGTACAAGGAAACCACTCGTTTTACTTCAATTTACTAAGAGAAATTTTTTTGTAGGGAATTCAATTTCCTTTAAGAATATACATTGCTCAAATTTATCAGATAGATGATTTACGAGTTCTGGGTAAAAAATAAAACTTCTGTCAAAAAACTGATCGTCGTAACGATACACTTCTTAATATCAATATTAAGGGCTCAAACTTGCACGATAATTTTTTTTGGTCATCAGGAATAATATTTTCACAGTATCGAAAAAAAAAAATATAGTCGATTTTTTTGGCCCAGTCTAATATATATATATATATATATATATATATTAGAGCAGTCCAAAAGAAAAAATTTTTTTCCCATCATCTCATAAGTTTCTCTAAGGTATAAAAAAAATTTTCGCCAAAAGTCACCTTCATATTTCAATTTTTTTTTTTTCATATAAATAGCAGTTTTCTTTCGTTTTCTTCAGTTAAAACCACGACAAAATTTTTTTTTCTATTTTAGTGCTTAATTCTTATAGGGAATTTAATTCTCTACAAAAAAGCTCTGAAATAGTTTCATGGTAATTCTAAGTGGTAAAAAGTTATCGGGCTTTAAATACTTACAACGGAATGAATTCTAAGGAGGATAGCTATAACACAAAGGTTGGCAGTAATTGACATTACTTATAGATAATTTATTGAATTCCTATGATTCTGGAACGATTTTCAGCTTTCTGGAGTAATTTTTCAGTGACAGCAAGACTTATTTATAAATTTATTAAACTATTTATAATATAATAAACAAATTTTTTTTTTAATTATAAACGGTCAATTATGAATAATTTTCAAGAGCAAGCTAATATTAACGTATGTTTATCTAATTTCATTTTTTGCAAAAATGTTTTAAAATAAAAAAATGCTTGAGCGCCTGGTAGAATTGAAATGCCACATTGGCCTTTGGCAAGAATTTTTTTTTTATATCTTCGAAAAAATTTTGAGATAATATTATCTCATATGAGACGAAGAAAAAAAATGATTTTTTTGGACTAGTGTAACATATACATGTTAGAGTGTTTCGGATTTAGGCGATATTTGTTTTTTTTTCTATCCTACCTGAAAAATTAATAATTGATGGAAAAAAAAAAAAATATTCCCGCTTCAAAAACATTCGAAGTCAATTAGGGGCTTAGCGCATCGAAAAATTCGATTTCCCATGTTAACGAGAAATCGAATTTTTCGATGCGCTAAGCCCCTAATTAACTTAGAATTTTTTTAAAGCGGGAATATTTATTTCCATAAACTATTAGTTTGTCAGGTAGGACAAAAAGAAAAAAAATATCGCCTAAATATGAAACACCCTAATACATATATATGTATATAGAAGTGCAAAAATAAAATATTTCGTTTTTTTCACGACAGTCTATGAGAAATTTTACGTATTTTGAAATTCAAATTTTAAAATCAATTTTATCCACGTTAATATATTCATTTTGTTTAAATATCTCAAATTTTAATTAAAACTTCTTTTATTCTTGTAAATTATTTCTTACACAGTATGGTAAAATTACTCCAATAAAACTTACGAAGTATAGAGTTTCATATAATTTCCAATATGAGATCAAAATTAATTTAAAATTTTATATTTTTACAATAACTATAGTGATAATTATTTATAATACATCCGTATTAATTAATATTGTTTGTTATGATGCTTTTTTTTCATAAATAATAAATAATATTCTTAGGACACATGTTAAACTGAAATACAAATTTTTGTTTTAAATAATTCTTATATTTTTCATTTTCCAAAAAAACGAACCATTTCGATTTGTAGTTGAATTAAGATAAATTTATAATAAATTCAGAATTTAGAATGATATGTAATAAAATAATTAAAAAAATTTTAATTAAACAAATTTAAAATATACAATAGATTTTAATTGTTTTTTAGATAAATATAAAATATTTAAAATTACATTATAAAAACGAAATAATTACTCATTTCTTATCAAATTATTAAAACATTATTAAAATAATCCAAAACCTCATTTATAAATTATTTCATCTTTAAAATTAGGGCAAGTTTTTCAATCCGGATTTTTATTCATCCGGGGTTAAATCATTATTGCTGGTATACCTATATATTAATAATATATACCAGCAATAATAATTAATACACGGTTAAAAGAAACTTAGATTGAAAAATTGGTCCTTGATAACTTTATGCAAAATTTATTACAGTAGTCAGGTCTCATGACGGAGATATTGTTACTCCAAAACGTAACCTATGCATGAAATGAAATAAATAAAGATTATCAAAAAATTGATCGGAATGACTTATTGTAAATAATAAATAACAACATGAACAAAAACAATAATATTATACTCACATATTTTCTTGTGTATTAGCAATCCATATACTTTTTCGCTCATGTTCCCATGTGCGTCCTGGGAAACAGTAATATTTTACTGCCATATTCTGGCAGTTACTTATACACCCAATTACACAGCACTTACGTTTCATATGTATTTTATTCATTTATTTAAAATGAACGTTAAAGTTTATAATTTATATAACCTGCGATAAGAAATACGCCAGCAAAAACAATAGCAACGATGCTATTGTAGAAACAGTGACATGTAATGTACGCCGTTTAATGTAAATCCCATAAACTGTAGTATCAGTTGGATTTGTGGCAATATCATTCGGGTGCCTTCGTCCCTTTTAAGTAAAATGGTCGAGTTCAATGTGACTTGATACTAGCTGAGTCACAGTATTACGCTAGTCAAACTATATGCAGTGTGAAGTTAAAACTTTTGCCGGTAGGTTGCGCTTCTTCTTTTTGAAAGTGTTGCCCTCTATTTAATAAATTGTGATATGGTGTAAACATAAATTCTTACAGACATTGAGAGTTTTCTAGCCTTTCTTTCTTCTTATTCGTGACATCTTAAAAAAATTAAGTTCTAGACAAAACGATTATATTATTTAAATTCATTTCATTTTGTTTCATTTCTATTAAAGGTAAATATGAATTTCTATTAATTATAAGTCGAAATAAGTACCAAATTATAGTTAAAATTGAAATAAGAGATTTAATTCAATTGTTGCGTTTCACAACTCAGAAAGTGATAGTTTAATCGGCCATGAATTCCATTATTAAATTTGTAAAAATATTTGAACACAAAGTTGGAAAATTTTATCTAAGTTTTTTATAAAAACGAGCCACTTCTATTGAGT
The DNA here is from genome assembly GCF_029852145.1 of Microplitis mediator. Taxonomy (NCBI): domain Eukaryota; kingdom Metazoa; phylum Arthropoda; class Insecta; order Hymenoptera; family Braconidae; genus Microplitis; species Microplitis mediator. The sequence continues at coordinate 15,883,838 of NC_079978.1, read as the reverse complement.
TGTATTTTCTTACAACTTTCTTTAATCGCAGGGTAGTTGTTGAATTATTAAGATATATGTATTCGTCTGGTTATACAAATCACGTTGATTCGTGTTATGAAGACGCCATTGAATGCTTTCGTTCAGCATTACGTAATATTCGTTAAAAAAATGTTAATCTTTTTTAACAAATAGTAATGATGAGTGTGAATGTAACTGACAAGTGAGAATTTTTTAAATTTGAGATCAAATATATAAAATGTAAATAGAATAAAAATAAAAAAATGCGCATTCAGATCAATGAAAAATCCGTTTGCGCATTTCTTTACATTTCATTATTTTAATTACTTCGTTCATTTATTTAAAATTCATACACTGTCTCATATCTTCGACATTCATACTCATATAGTAATGTGATAATAAAAATAATATAATTAATTTTATTTTTTCCTTTTTTAAATAAACGAAAAATTAACGCAAAATTTTCTTCAAGCTTTGCACGTCCAAGATCTATAAACTTCGATAAATGCATTTTTAAAATGAGTGTTAATGTGATAATACTTAAGTTAGCTGACATCTAATAATTTTTTGATTATTTTTAAAACGATAAATGATAAAAAAAAATATTTTTAGAAATTACACCTAGAGTTTTCTTGACTTTCTACAAGTGCATATTTAGTTTTTTATTTTTGTTATTGTTTGTTAAAAAAAAAAATATGAAAATTAGTAATTGTCTGTTAACTTTAGGATCATTGAATGAGGCAGACATGCGAAAATTTATAAATTTTAAGTAAATAAATAAATTAAATAGAATAATGAAATTTAAAAAAATGCGTGTCCTGATTTTTCAATTATCTAAATATTTAGGATTTTTCAATTTTTATTGTACTTATATTTTATTTATTTATTACAACATTTTTAAATTTCCAATTGTCAGATACATTTACTCATATTTTTCAATTAATTTGTTTATAATATATGACTTTTGTTTATAATAGCCCAAAAATCTATGAGTGTGAATGATTCTGAAGTTAGCAGACAATTTAAAATTTTCGTGTTTTTTTTTTTTCAACGAATCGATTACAAAAAAAAAAAATTAAAAAATTAAAAAACATAAAAACTAAAAAACGCATATGCAGAAAATTAAAAAATCTACAGGTGCAATTTTTTTTATTATTTATCGGTTTGAAGAAAATCCAAAACGTATTAGACATCGGCTAACTTCAGAATCATGAGTGTGAATGTAGCAGACATATGACAACTCGAAACTTTAACAATCGATATCTCTGCGAGAAACGCGAGTATACTTACCAGAAGTTAAAAAAGTGATAATGGCGCGTATTTAAAATATCTTTTCAGTTATTTTTGACTTTTTGTATCTACCGTTTTTCTAAAGCTATAATTTTAAAACTAAAACTTTCATGAGTTCTCTATAAATATATACACTGAAAAAAAGAAATATTTGTCCCAAATAAATCAATTTATTTGTGGCTTTTTTTTAATTATTTCTTGATGACCAATAAATATATTTGATACAACAAAATATGACAATTAATTCAAATAATTTTATAATTTGACGGAAATATATAATTTATTTGTGGTAAGCAATTGATATATTACCACAAGTAAAGATATTAAATTTGTGACAAATAACCGAAAATCTGGCGATACTATGCATATATTTGAAGCCCTTATTTATTTGTAGCAATTGGATCATTTCTTTACCACAAATAAATCACTTATTTCACGCAATTGAACTACTCAAATATATTAAATCTTTCTCACAATTAAATATTTATTTGGCCATATCCAAATATACGATATCTTTGGCTCGAATAAATCTTAGTTGGCTCAAATAAATCTTTTTTTCGGTGTATTGATAAAAATTAATAACATTTACTTATTTATATTATTTTTAGATGCTCTGCTCGTGCATTTTTGTTTTTATTCAATAAAATTATCAGAACACATATTTATCATAATAATAAATAAAATCAATTTAATGAAATAAAAAAAAAAAAAATTACGTTTGTATATCAGTGTAAATAGTAAAAAAATGAAAGTCACATGTTTGTATTTCTGAAGACTACATGTGTATTAAAATTTTATAAACATTTTTGTATTTGAATAATATACGTAAATTTTTTTATTTGAATAGTATATCATAAAAAAAAAATATTTTTTACTATTTGAAGTATGTCGAACTATTTATTAACTATATTTAAGAGCTCGAAAGAGCTCGAAAATGTATTCACAACAAAGTTTTCGAGCTCAAGGAGCTTGAAAATAGCGGGAAGTTTCAGGGCTGGCCCGCAGGGTCAACCGATAGACCGATTTTTTAAAAATTATTTTTAACGTCAAATGATTTATTTTGTTTCTATTCTTCAGTTCAAAATATTTATTTTCATTGAATATTTAATCATTTAAAAATTTAAAATACATTTTACATTATGAGTGTGATATAGCAGACATCAGACAAATTTAAAATTATTAATAAATCGAGTATCTAATTAATAAAATAAAATTTTTAAAAATGCGCATTCAAAAAATTTTGAAATTAATAGTCCTTTCTTTACAAATATTATTTTTTTAATTATTTATCTTATTTATTTATAATTTTAAAGTTGTCTGATGTCTGCTTCATTCACACTCGCTTTACATTAGTATTATTTAATAATTGTTAATATTTTCACCATGAATAAATGCAAGAAATAACTCATTTTATTTACTGTTCCGGTATTAGGACAACCGAATTCCCGTATTGGGACGAAGCTATTTCAGCGTTCCGGTATTGGGTCTTTTGGGTGTCATAGAAAAAATACTTTTTTTTTATATTAAATTTAAGAAAACTGAACTAATTTGATTATTTTTGAATAGGTAAATGTCTATTCTATGTGTTTATTTTAAAACGATAAAAGTCAGTCGTATACCCTTCGTCGTTCCGGTATTGGTACATTTACCTTAGTTGGTAATGCATAAAATTTCTTGATACAAATTAAAATTTTGTTGCGGGAAGAAATCCTTTTTTTCTGCGTATTTTATAAATTTAATAGTGATATTTGGACAGATACGTAGTGAATGCAGGTTGCTCGTATATATTACTTATATAAAAAAAATTTTTTAAATTTTAATGCACATGTAGTATTTAGGAATAGAAATATGTGCCTTTGATTTTTGTATTTGTATAAAATTATTTTTATAGGCATGTGTCAGTATAAAAATTGGTCAGATGGAAAAATAATTAATATTTATGAATATAATCTGAAAAATGAAAAAATTTAAAAGTGCACATGTATATTTTGTACATATAAAGACGTGCATTTTTTTTTTTTTTTTTTTTTTATTTCATTTACTTCATTTTCTTTATTATTATGATTAAATATGTTCTGATAATTTTTTTGCCAATAATATATGAAATCCTAGACTTTATAAATCTAAAAAATATATCGCTCATAGAAATATTGAGTATCAAAATAATAATATTATAAGTTACTGCTATTTATTCGTTATATTTAAATGAGATTAATTCACCTGCTTTAATAGTCTGCACTGTTAACAAAATATCCATGTAATTTAAGGTGTGAGATTCGATATTATCGTTGCGGTTTTTAGGGCAACTAGTTATTTTTTTCTATTAATAGTTTTCATTCTATTATCTCAATAGCAAAAAAAAATAATTTTGTTGCACCGTGATTTTTATATTTAATAAGTTTTTTTTATTGCTTAATATTATTTACGAGACACATAAGCAGCTTAATGACAAAACAATGCTTTATTGAAAAAATTTGATGATTTTGAAGCAAATAATTAAAGATTGAATTATTTGCAATAAATGAAAGAAAACTTCAAATTTTCACTTTAAAATTTTAGTAATTATTCATATGAAACAGAAATGGAATATAAAACTTTCTGATTACCTATATTTGTTATTAAGCATATAAATTTTCTATTTTATTGTTTTTGGTTTTATTGTAAAATTTATTATCCACCATTATTTTAGCCCCTTAACCGTCAAAAAATATGTTGCTAACTAGGCGTAACAAATTTTTCAAAGAAATTTTTTTTTTATTGTATCTAAAACTACGTACAAAATAAATATAAAAAGCCTGTAAAACGTTTCTGTTGTATCAAACTCGCTTATACAGTAAGGTAAGAAACCCAGTACCTAATCAGGGAACTATTACCCGTATCACCCATGTATTTGTCTATCTATATTCACTGAATTTTATTAAATATAGATGAACAAATACATGAAATGATCCAGTACTAGTTCTCTGATCGGGTATTAGGTCTTTTACTTTATTGAAAAATAAAATTTATCATCTTCCACATTATGAAGGCATTCGATTTAATCAAAGCATTACTTACTTAACATAAATACTTATAATATGAAAGAAAAATTATTAACTTGGATATTACATTTATGACTGACGAACTGAAATTATCATTACCCATTTTTAAACTTTTTTGTTACAACTTTTAATATATTCACAGATCAAAATGTTTCATTGTCGATATTGTCATTTTACAACGTCATTACTAAAACTTCATTTGGATCATCGTAAATTGCATTCATCTTTAAACACCAAATTCATTTGTGGTTTTAATAAATGCAACAAAATTTTTAAACAAGAAACATCCCTGAGAGCTCACTTATTTCGAACTCATAATCAGAGACTTAAAAAACCAAATTCTCAATTGAATAGATTCAGTCAAACTTCAGTCAGAACATTATTTTGTAGTATTTCAAGCTGTAGGAAAGAATTCGAAGACTTTCCTCGATTAATTAAACATTTAAAAGATCATATACGAGACGGATTAAGAATTCAGTGTCCTCATGTTAACTGCAAAAAATATTATACATTGGTTAATTCATTTGCATCGCATTTAAGTAAATGTCATAAATTGACTCCATTAAATGATCGAGTTACTATTCCAAATCCACCAATTTCACTTCTTCCCGAAAAGTTAATTGAATTACATGATGAATTTGACTATGATAATTCAAATAATTTTGACACAAATGTTAATGAATCTATATTATTAGATACAAATGAACTAGAAAACCAAAATCAATGTGATAATTTGTTTCTCCTAAATCTTGCTCAATTTTTTTTAAAGCTAGAAGCTAAATTTTTTATTCCCATATCAACCGTACAATGTATCGTAGAAGAAATTTGTAATTTGCAGGAACGAAACGAAACTATAATTAAATCAAATATATTAACACATTTAAAACAAACTCAATTATCCGCTGAAAGTGTAGATGATATTATAAATGAATGTTTTTCGAATGATACTTTCTTGAATGTCAAAAATAAATTAGAAACAAACTATAAACGTCGGAATTTTTATAAACAAAACTTTCCGTACGTTGATCCAATAGAAATCAAACTAGAAAATGATAAAAATAGTCATAAATTTTTCCATTATGTTCCAATTTTGGAAACTTTAGAGAAACAACTTAATCATCATAAATCGTTATCAATTGTACCACAATGTAATAAAAGTATCGCTGATAAGATTTTACGAAATTATACCGACGGTTCAGTGTTTAAAGAAAATGCTTTTTTTTCAAAAAATCCAGAAAATTTACAAATAATCCTATTTCAAGATGCGTTTGAAGTCGCAAATCCTCTTGGAAGTGCAAAGTCCAAGTATAAAATTATAGGAATTTACATGAATATTGGTAACTTTCCTGATCATGTTCAATCACGCACAAATTCAATGCAACTAGTTGCTTTATGTCGTGAGAAATTTTTTAATCATGAAAAAGTATATGGCAGAATTGTAGATGATTTAAAAAAATTAGAAGACGAGGGAATAAAATTATTAAATGGGAAAATTCTTAAAGGTTCCGTAGTTTTTATCTCTGGTGATAATTTGGGCAGTCATTCTCTGGGTGGTTTTCTTGAAAACTTCAGTAAAGCTAAATATTTTTGTAGATTCTGCCTTATGTCTAGAGTACAATTTCATCGTAAACAGGGTGCCTTAAAGTCTTACAGAGAACGATCTATTGTATCTTATGAAAAATCTGTTAAAAATGTTGAAAAATATAATAAACAAAAATCTTTACAAAAATTAAAGAACAAAAATAGTCGACGTCAAATCACCAAAACTGCTTATTCTTGCGAAGGTATTAAATTTAACTCCGCCTTTAACCGCCTGAAATATTATCATGTATGTTCACCAGGTTTACCACCTTGTTTAGGACATGATTTATTTGAAGGAGTAGTTGCGTACGATTTAAAATTATTTATTGATTACTTCATTAAAAAAAAGTGCTTCACATTGAAGGAACTTAATGACAGAATAGATTCGTTTAAATATTCGCAAGATGATCTTAAAGATAAGCCATGCACTATCTCAAAAACCGGACATAGAATTCTTGGTGGAGCGTGTCAAGTCTGGACATTTCAAAAATTATTCCCCTTAATGGTTATCGATAAAATTGATAATGTACTTGATGACGTTTGGAATTGTGTACTATTACTTAATGAAATTGTAGAAATTGTGTGTGCACCAGCTATTCATATTTCTTGCATTAGTTACCTAAAACTAATAATTGAAGAATATATTTTATTAAGATCAACTGCTTTCGATGAACCACTTCGTCCCAAGCATCACTATTTAACACATTATCCTAGTTTAATTTTGGCGTTCGGACCATTGATTAAAGTGTGGACTCTCAGATTTGAAAGTAAACATAGTTTTTTCAAGCAATGCATCCGGTTACTGCATAATTTTTTAAATATCACTAAATCCCTAAGTATAAAGCATGAATTGTTCCAAAGCTACATTCGAATGGGTGGTGATGCACAATGTGATACGGAAGTATTTAATTCTGTTGATTTTAATTTGTTTTTATATAACCAATCTATACAACAAATTGTAAAGAGTATAAGTTCTTATGAAACTTTGTTTGAGTGTAACGAAATAAAATTAAACGGTTTGTCGTATCGGAAACAAGATGCGATACTGGTTTTCCAGAAAGACTATCAATATGGAATTGAAATAGGAAAAATAATTATTATTTTACACAACGAAGATGAAATATTTTTTATTGTGGAGGTATTGGAAACAGAATTCGATCCTCACACTCGGAGATATGAGTTAGGCGAAACGTTACGCTACGAATGTGTACCTATAAAAGATTTATACAATACACAAAAACTCCATGTTTACAAAAATAAATCATCTACGATAGTCAAACCGAAATTTGGTTTTGTAACTTCATTTTTATAAATTTAAAAATTATTGTTTTTGTAGTAAATAATAAAAATCATTAGTGTACTTAGGATATGTATATTAGACTGATTCGAAAATTCGACCATTTTTTTATTTTTTAAAGACACTTTATAAATTTTTAGTAGGGTAAATAAAAGCGCCTGTTAAAATTAGAGTTGTTAATATCAATATTAAGTACTTCCTGATTGCAATTTTCCATTTCCCATTTAAATAACATGGGAAAAAAAATTTTTTAATTTAAAAATTTTACAATTCAACGAAATAGTAAACCAAAAAGGCCAACACAATTGTTTATAGAGATTTTAATTCTCTACTAAAAAAGCCTAGTAAATTTTTTATAAATTCGATATTTCAAAAGTTATTTGAGGTCAAAATTGAATTTATAGCATTTTTTCGTTTTTCCGAATATTTTGGTGGTTATCAGGCTTATTACAAAATGTTAGAGGACGTTCTTTATAAACCGATTCATTTCCAACAAATTATGTCTGATGAATTTTTCAAAATTCTTGAATGTTCTTTAGTTATTTGCATTAAAATTATAATCAGCCATAATCCGACTTTTGGAACTGAGTAATTTTAAATGCGAATAACTAAAGAGCATTAAAGAATTTTTATAAACTTGTAGACATAATTTATTCGGAATGGAACGGTTTCCAAAAAAGGTCTTATAACTTTTTTTAGTAAGTCTGATAGTTTCACTAAAAAAGTCGAAAAATTGAAAAAATCCTATAGATTCAACTGTGACCTCGAATAATTTTTGAAATATTGAATTAATAAAAAATTTATAAGAGAACTTTTTTTGTAAAGCATTTGTTTCTCTATAAAACAGCTGTAAAATTAAAAAATTAAAAAATTTTTTTCCCGTGTTATTTTAATGGAAAATAGAAAATTGCAATCAGGAAGTACTTTAATATTGATTTTAACTCTAATTTTAACGCATGTTTTTTTTACCCTACTGAAACTTTTGAAAGTGTGTCTTTGACATATAATAAATAGCCGAATTTTTTAATCAGCGTAATATTTATATACATATATATGTCTATAAATTACTCGGAATTAATAAAAATACAATAAACTGAAATGCTTCAACTTGTATTCTATTAAACATGCTTATAAATAAAGACAATTACATATAAAATTTAAATTGCACCCATAAATTATTGACTTCAATCAAAAAAATATTTTTTCACCATACCAGCACTGAAAAATTCAATTTCTGCCCTGTTGAGAGGGAAGAAAGACGTTTTTTTCTTTTATGAGAACATTAATGATAAAAATTAGCGCATACACCATTATCGTCCCAAGTGGAGACAAAAATTTAAACTTTCAGGTGTAAATCTGGTGAAAAATAGTATACACGTCACGTCGGAAGGTATGATGTTCCAATCTGCGTGTCTTTACCACCCTCGTCTTCGAAACGGGTAGGCAATTACACACGCGAAATTGGAATACCCTACTTTCTCCCTTGGTGTGTAATACACTATAGAATCGTTTCCGACTTTTATCTCAATATTGTTTATTCTATCATTTAAATGGACAGCTTGCTGAAATGCCGCTTTTCAAAGTTCGGACTTATAACCATCCCAAAAAAGTTTGCATCGAAGCTGAGAGCATAGCTGGCCTAATATCCAAAGCTATTATCAAACTGAAAATCACAACAAATGAGGAGTTTCAGGTACATATCTCAATATTTTTTTGCTATTAAACCAAATTTATTCAACAAGTTTTTCATTTTTCAACATGTTGATAAATACAAAAGATTGAAATAATTATATAATATTTTTTATTCAGTTGATTTATATTACATTACATTCTAAACTTAATGGAAATTTTCGTTTCATTCTAATCATAATTTTGAATCAGAATGATATTTTATTAGATCTAAAAACAAACTTTTTTTCATTTCAGATATACTTGGAGGATGGAACTGAAGTTGATGAAGATGATATGTTACTACAATTAGCTACTAACTCTAACTTGATCAATATACTGGTTATTTTGCCAGTAGGGTTAGAGTGGAATGATTCTTTTTCTAATCCGTTAGCAAATTCTTCAGCTACTTCATCAAACAGCTCATCATCATCTAGTAATATTGAAAAAATAATATTTTGATCATTTTTGGAGATCGTTATTTTGAAACAAAAAATTTTTCTTTTTTAGGATCCAATGGTAAAGAAGCTGAACGCGATAAGACTGAGGTTAATGTTAACATTAATCGAAATAAATTAGAATTGGAATTCCATTCAACATTACTTCCCAAATTTCCAACCAGATTGTTGGACGCATGTAAGAAAGGTAAAGTTCCTTTAACCAAAGACCGAAAAGACATGGTTGCAATTGTAGCCACATACATGCTCCAAGATCTTAAGGATTCCAGTCGGGGCACTGCATTAACTATTAGCCGTAAACTTGTAAAATTATATCCTGATTCATTTGAGGACAAAATTAATGGCAAAAGATTAGGATCCGGTGAAGGATCACTTAGCAAACAAATTTATCAGGCTGTTAATACTAGGAAATCAGTTAAAAAAAGAATAATTAATGAAGTCGAAACAGAAGGTGAGAATCTGCCAGCACCTCATCGAGATATTGGATTTTATGGGTGTGTAGATTCTCTACCAACTTTACCTGCATCAGATTCTGTAGACGTCCAAGAAGGAAAGAGGATAAAGTTAGTTGATGTTTTTAAAAATCCAAGTACAGAATCATTTGACATGGTCAAATTGATGGACGAGACATTCTCATTACTTCGCTCGCACATAAACGATAATACTGGATCGATAAACCCAGAATTATTTGATAACTGGCCGTACTTAAAAAGCCGCGAAGTATTATTAAGTCATGCATCCAGGCTTTTGGGTATACAAGTGCGTGAAACTTGGGATGCACAGTTAAATGCTAAATATACTTCGATATTGGAGTTTGTTCAATCCTGGGATACGGTTCGAAATTTTAAATTAAGAAAAACTAAAACGAAAAATACTGAATCTGGCAGTTCTAAACCTTCTGCGGACTAATTAAAAATGCAAGAGAAATAGCAGCAACACAAAATAATGATGCGCCTTTGATAAATATAGTGTTTCCTATCATCGCAAAATGGTTTAAAGAAGATGTTGACCTTTTATTTTTAACAATTGACGTATGTTTCATTTCCATTAAAATGTACTCATTAAAAAATACGATTCAAGCTGCTTAATAACAACATTTTTCGTTTTCAGCAAGATGACGATGATTTAGCTCTATGTGCTAAAGCAAAAAGCTTATGTCCTACTTTATTAGTGAAAGGTAACTAAACTCTTATCTTCAATTTTTTTTATGAAATTTTCAAAAAGTTGATGTGTTACAAATTTTATACAGTAATTTAAAACCTATGAAGATATATTCATGTAACAATTTTTTTTTTCTTCGCAGGAACATCTATTCATGATATTAATTTAAAAATGTTTGTAATTCTTGAAAAGAAAATCATTGTCCCAGTTGCTGGAAAATTCAATGACGGAATTTTAACAATAATGATGTTCTACTTCATATTGGGATACTCTTATCCAGAAAAAATTGCAAACACACTGGAAACAATTCAACGGTAAATAAAGAATATATTTAACTCTCCCATTTATCTTTTCAAGTAAATACACAAGTCCAACTCAATAATATATAAACTAACAAATAAATAAACAATTAAACTCTATCAAATATAAATTTATAATTGAAACACATCTCGTGGCAGTGGAATAAATTTTGGAATGTTGTATTTGATGTAATTTAAATAACGATCAAATTAGTGGCTTTTAAGATGCTTCGAAATTTCTAATTATTCTTAGTTTTTCGAATAGTTTGTAAAATACTCAAGTGACTAATCGTAAAATACAATTTACAAAGTTAATGAGATTTTCATTGCTGCTAAGAGTATTTTAATCTTGTAATTTATTTTGAAGACTAGTAGGATGGTTATTTGACTTTTTCTACCAAATTTCATAAAAATTTTCGCAGAAAATTTATAGATTTAAATTAACATAATAGCAGTAATTAAAAGGGTTTACTGAAATCAAAAACAGGTCAAATTTTGTGATTGATCAATCTAGTAAATGAAAATTTCTAAAAATAAGAGAAAAATCCCAGTATCGAATCGAATCTAACTTCGAATGAAAACAAGACAAACTACATCCAGATCGATTTTCGATGCGATACACACGGTGTAACGAACTGAAAGTTGATATCTTTGATAGTATTTACTATCGATAAAAATTATTTATAAATGCTAAAATTTCAAAAAAATTCGATAGCTCGTAAAGTTTAAATAGATATACATTAGACTGATTAAAAAAAATCGACTATTTTTTTTTTTTGAAATCCCGCATTGAAATATTTCTAGAGTACCAAATGAAGACGTCTATGAAAACCAGAGCTCTTAATTTTAATATTTAGAGGTCGCGCATCGCAGATTTCTATTTTCCACTTGAATAACACGGGAAAATTTTTTTTTTTTTTTTAATTTTCTAGCTCACAAACCAATCAACGGATTTTTGTGTATGAAATTGAATGCTCTGCAAAAAATAACAATATCATTTTTTGATAAATCCATTTGTTCTAAAATTATTTGTGCTTGAAGTCAAATTTATAGTAAATTTCGAGATCTTTTTACTTTTCCGGCGAAACTATCAGACTTACTACAAAATATTGTGAGAACTTTTTTGTAGGTAACTTTATTCTTGACAAATTATTACCAATAAAGTTTTTCGAAATTCCGCATTGTTAGGTAGATTTTTTCTAAAATCTAGGCATGGTATTCGTCCTCACAGTCGATTTTCCATGTACCTGACGATCGGAACTTATTTCACGCAACGAAAGTTTAAAAAATTTATGTAATTTGACTGCTTAAAGGTGACTTAAGGGGTAATGTGGGGTGGCTGCGAATTTCGGCTGACATTCTAGCACCCATGCGAAACATTTCGGAAATCTAGATCCAGAAGTTTTTTTATTTTCGTTTCGCAAAAAACGTTCAGATCTTCAGGTACACGATTTTTAAGAAATTATCATAACCTATCATAATTGGTTGATTGGAGTTCAAAAATACCATTCGTTAAAAAATTTATATATGCACGTATAATATATATATAGGTCACCAAATAAAATTTTTTTTTGAGTGTGACCCCAGCGGATTTTGTGCAAATTTTGTGGAATGATTCTCTACATCAGAATAAAGATTCGCTGAAGAGTTGAGCTCTTAATATTGAGTACTTTCACAGTCATGATTTTTTTAATTTTGACGGTTTTTTTTTTTTACTTTTTCATTAAATTTTTTCTATAGTAAAAACATTTTCTATAAAAATACAAGCATTACAATTTTTTTGTAAAAAATTCGCAGCTTTCCGATAAAAATATTCATTTTCCACTATAAGTAATGGAAGACCCTCGAAACTTTAATTAAAGTGAAAAAAGTGATTTTTCTCGCCTTGTGACCATTTTTACTTTAAATTTGATATTTTTTTCTGAAAGCTGAGAATTATTTACCTGTAATGTGTAATATACATGTATTATGTAATTTGAAATATTTCTGTAAATTTTTGAGTTTAATAATTACCAAAAACTTCATGACTGACTAGTATGAAAAAAAACTGACAAATAAGTACGCGAGGTGTTACGGGACACTTAACAGAATCTAAGATTCTCACGCTTTGTACACAAAATCCAATTATTAATCAATATAATGTTACACTGTAAAAAATTCGTGGAGTGAATGCGGGTTAAATCCGGAGTAAATGAATTTTTAATTGTTCACTCCACTCAGAGTGAAATTCACTCCGAAGGAGAGTTTTCGCGGAGTAGTTAATTTTTTATTAATTTTATTTCTCCGGAGTGAAATTCACTTAGGAGGGGAGTTTTGAAAATATTATTAATAAACAATAACTCCGCTAAACAAAATCTCGCACACACACCCGCACACACCCGAATACACGTACACACCCGAACACACACGCGTACACACACATTCGCAAACACATACGCACACACCCAAACACACACACGCACACATTTGCACAAACACGCTCTCGCGCTTCCACACACACGTACGCACTCGCGCGCACACACACACACACACCCTGTTTAATGGTTTAATATAAATTAATTTAAATGTTAAAACTCCGGACCGGAGTGAATTGAGAGTGAAATAAAATCTGCGTCACTCCGAGATCACTTCGCTAAAAAAAAAACTTACAATTCACTCCGCATGCGGAGTGATTTTTTTTAAAACTGCGGAGCTTCAAGTGGCGAAGTGAATTCGGATTGAAATTAAATCCGGATTCACTCCCGATTTTTTACAGTGTATTTTAATATAGTAGTCAATAGTTATATTCAGTCATTTTTAGTAGTACAAAAATAATAGTATTTATTTTCAAAATTGAAAAATTATTTACATTCAATATACAATACAATAGTCAAGTCATCATATTCTATCATCGAAGCAATGGGTTTGTTGTAGCTGAAATAAGTGAGAAATAGTTGTCATTCTACTTTATTGATATATCAAGAAAAAATATCGTCAATTGTTGTAACATACTTAATAGTAGATTGCGCCGGATTATTATTCATAATTATACTATCTACACTCTCTGCCCCGTTCAGCCGATGTTTTTAGTTGATTAGTCACGTTAACTAAAATTTAGCGCAATTAAATATTAAATGCGAAATTTTTAATTTCACAAATAAAGTTTAATGCTTTTGAAGAATAATTTAAAGACTGAATCATTAATAATCTTTTAACGACAATATCGTCATAAATACTAATTGTTGACTTCACATGAACAAAGAAATCATTAAAATATTGTGTGCAACTTAACCTAATTATCTTGTATATATTAAAATTTCTTTTGACCATATCTGATTTCGAATTTATGACAATATTAAACTCCGAGAAGAAACAATGTTGCTGAGAAATATTTTTTGAAACAAGGATATATATTTTTTATACTTATATAGAACATACACTAATGCAAAAAATTAAAGGAGCAGAAAAATTTTATAAATTTTTTAGTGATTTTTGGAAGGCTGTAACTTGGTGAAAAATGATCGTATCGAGATTTAAAAAAAGCATATTACAGCTTGAAATCTCTAGTTTTGGTGCATTTTTTTCAAAATTTCTTAAAAGCTCCAGATATTGCGCAAACATGAGAAATACCGCGAGACAAAAAATTTCTAAATTTTTTTTTTTTTTCCGAAGAGCCCACGGACCGCGAAAAAATTCTTTCAACTAAACGAATGCATAGTTCGTTTAGCAAATTTATTCAGCTTCAATTTGGTTTATTTTGTAACCTCGTAGGACGATTTGTCGCAGAGATATCGGCCTTCAAGCAGAAAATGATCATTTTGGTTTGATCATCGATATTTCAGGTACCAATGATCGCACAGAAAGTTTAAGGGCGGCAGTAAAAACTTGAATAAATTCCCTATAAGACCCTGTCATCATTTTTTAAAAAAAAATTTTTTTTTACACAGAAAAAAAGGTTGACTTGGCCCAAGATAATTTTTGCCTTCATTTTTTTATTCTTGGGCTGAGTAATTGGGTTTTTTTAATCCGAGAACATTTTCTTCGACTAATATTATAAAAATATTGTGTCAAGAATAAATAAATTTTAATTCAAGTTAAATAATCTTGATTCAAGAATAATTATTTTAAATCAAATTTATTTTGTTTCCAACCAAGTAAAAAAAACTATCAAAACAAGATACTTTTCTGTCTTGGTTGGTGAGTATAGTAAATTGTCACAATATATATCAACATCTCAAACCAAGAACTTTTTTTGCGTGGCAGAAGAACATTTACTCTCAGTTTGAGAAAACTACATTATCGACTCAAGACAACGGTCTATTGGAATGAGAAAATTTTAATTTTGATTTAAATAAATTATAATCTTAACTTAATAAAATAACTTTTCTTGAATCATGCAAATATTTACTTCACGGAAGACATAAAATTCTCCCATTGATGATTTTTTTTCTTGACTTAAAAAAAATGTAGTCTCGATTCAAGAAAATAAATGACTCTACTTGAAAAAATATATCGTCCTATATTTTTGAGTAAATTTAACTTAGTATAAATATTAAATGTTGTGAAGCGGGAAATTATATGTGTATATTCAGAATATCACGATGCGCCAGTGGAGGGGATAAGAAATAAACATCCTCGATTAATGGTTTATGAACAACTTAAGAAAAAATAAATGGTTTTGCTCATGGTAGGAATCGAACCCAGACCGATTCGGCATCACGCGAGAGCTTTACCAGTTATGCTATCCGATCATTCCCTCAACTCCGTTTATTTTACCCATATGCAGTAAGCGTACTGTACAATGTAGAGTCTACACTACCGCCACTTTAGTATAGTACAGTTAGCTTTCCCAAGAGAATTTTTGCGTTGGGCCGTGAACGCAGTTGCTGTTGGTTCAAACGTCTACGCTCACTCGCCGCAACACAACAAAATACTTGAACCAAAATATTTTTTACCATTGAGTCGAGTACTTTTAATTCTTGACTCGAGTCACAAATTATCTCGTTTCAAAATAAATTATTCTTAAACAAAGAATATTTTACTTTTCGGACAATTGATTATATATTGGGGCAAAATATTTATTTTTCTCACTTTAAGAAAATATTTCTTACTTCAAGGAACATATATTATATCGGGTGAATAAAAAAAAAATCTTATGCCAAGATGACTAAATTTAAGAAAATTTTGTTCTTGAACCAAGAAAATTTTCGTTTTCATTCAAAATTGCAAAAAATATTCTTGCGGCAAGAAAAAATTTCTTGCGCCAAGATAACCTTTTTTTCTGTGTATTTTTAACATCCATTAGAAGTAAGCACAAAAAAATGACTTTTTCTTTATCCCTTAGTCGAAAGTACGCACTTCCCTCCCTAATTTTAAGGCCTAAAGTCTCATTTCCCTCTCCTAGTGGAGTTACACGCGCCCCACTTACATCGCCGGGAGCAAAAAATTTTTTCGTGCCTACGGAAACAGCCGGCTGCTGCCATCTACTGAACGTCTACCACTTTATCAATAAAATTTTTGACGATAACATCATAGATCGTTGCTTTATTTATATGTACGTCAGTGTTTTCGTGTCTCGTTGTTTGTGATATTTTAAGTAAACAGTGTACTTGCAATAATAAAATGACTGAAAAAGTATCATCTGATGACTCTATGGACGAGGATGAGGTGATAAAAGATTTTGATGCAGAGGCGAGGTTAATTATTGAAAGTTTATGTATTCATTTATATATTATTTATTGGCAGGAAAAAAATCTTGTTCATAGGCATAAATTTATTTCTTTCGAAAAAAAATAATTATTTTTTATTTTTATTTTTTATAAGTATAATTATGTCTTTTTTTTTGTTTTGTTTTTGATGCCTGCCCCCGCCGACCAGACGCACTCGCTTCGCTCGTGCTTTCAAATGTCGCGGGGCAGGCATCAAAAACGCAACAAAAAAAAAAAGGGAAACGGAAAAAAATTAAAGTTTTATGTATGTCCGAAAGAGGCGCGTCAATAGGGAGCAAATAAAAAAAACATGGCCGACCTGTCAGCTGAAGGCAGAACGTGGTTGTGTTGTTTATAGTATTCAAAAATGTAATTAATAAACGTACTTTCGACCAGGTATAAAGAAAAATCGTATACACCACACGGGAAGATAGTTAAAAGCCCTGCCCTGTGTGTCATGATGCCCTCGGCTTCGCCTCGGGCATCATATCACACAGGGCAGGAATTTCAACTTTCTTCCCTTGTAGTGTAATATACTATTTTTGGTTTTTTAGTAAATCAACCGCTACTCTGCAAATATCGATAAAAAAAAATAATGTTGCCAGGGAGTTTTTCAGCTTAATGTACCCCCAAGACCCCTGTAAATTTTTAAATTGATCCATCGAACCGTTTTTTGGGAATCATCGATCAAATTTTTGCTAAACAATTAAAGGAGCAAGTTTTGTTCCTTTAATTGTGTAATCATAATCAAAATTAAAAAATTATTTTTTTTGGACTTTTCTCAAAGTTTTGCGTTGGTAACTCAGAAAATGCATGGAAATGACAAAAAAAATAAAAAATTTCCAAAAAATGTCAAAAATATCGAAGAAAAAAGAAAAATTGAAACTTTTTTTTTTGTTATAAATTTTTTTTTTTGACATTTTTTGGAAATTTTTTATTTTTTTTGTCATTTCCATGCATTTTCTGAGTTACCAACGCAAAACTTTGAGAAAAGTCCAAAAAAAATAATTTTTTAATTTTGATGATGATTACACAATTAAAGGAACAAAACTTGCTCCTGTAATTGTTTAGCAAAAATTTGATCGATGATTCTTAAAAAACGGTTCGATGGATCAATTTAAAAATTTACAGGGGTCTTGGGGGTACATTAAGCTGAAAAACTCCCTGGCAACATTATTTTTTTTTATCGATATTTGCAGAGTAGCGGTTGATTTACTAAAAAACCAAAAAAAAGTCATTTTTTTGTGCTTACTTCGAATGGATGTTAAAAATAAAAAAAAATTTTTTTTTCAAAAAATGATGACAGGGTCTTAAAGGGAATTTATTCAAGTTTTTACCGCCGCCCTTAAACTTTCTGTGCGATCATTGGTACCTGAAATATCGATGATCAAAGCCAAAAGGATCATTTTCTGCTTGAAGGCTGATATCTCTGCGACAAATCGTCCTACGAGGTTACAAAAAAAGCAATTTGAAGCTGAATAAATTTGCTAAACGAACTATGCATTCGTTTAGTTGAAAGAATTTTTTCGCGGTCCGTGGGCTCTTCGAAAAAAAAAAAAAAAATTTTAAATTTTTTGTCTCGCGGTATTTCTCATGTTTGCGCAATAACCGGAGCTTTTAAAAAATTTTGAAAAAAATGCACCAAGACTAGAGATTTCAAGCTGTAAAATGCTTTTTTGAAATCTCGATACGATCATTTTTCACCAAGTTACAGCCTTCCAAAAATCACTAAAAAATTTATAAAATTTTTCTGCTCCTTTAATTTTTTGCATTAGTGTGTAATTCTTGTTACAAGAGTGAATTGATATGATATATTCGATTTTCGTTTTATTCAATTTTAATCATTCTCGGGTCTATCAGGAACTGTGAAATCAAGTTTTCATTTTCTTTTCTCAAGAAATTCTTCTCATGCAAAATATAATATTTATTTACAAGATTATCTGAAAATTATTCTTGAGTCAAGAAAATCTGTTCGGAGCAATAGTATACTTTTCTCTCAGTGCAGATATTTTGGATGGTATTATATCATATTTCGTCATAATTTCATTGTCTACTCATTTTAACCATTGTTGTTTTACCCTGATTTGTTACCTTAGCGATAACTCATAATCATTTTGTTATGCTCTCAGTTCTGTTATTTCAAATAAAATGATTAATAATATAATTACGAATGTAATTTTTGTAGATTTTTCATGAACGTCAATCCACCGACAGGCTCCAAATCCCAAAGAACTCATGATGGGAAGAAAAAACGAATTACGCCGTATAGCCCGAAAGTTCTCTCTTTGGCAAAAGAGATTGAAAATATAATACCAGAAGCTACCAGTACTGAGGAAGAATAAAGGATTCGTATTGCGTAGTAGTTTATTAAACAGTTACTACTTCTTTTTTCAAATCATAAAGATTATTATTATCATCATAACTAATGGAAATAAAGATTCATTCTAATAAGTATTGTGTTACAAACTTCTTATATAAAAAAAAACCTTTTGTCTATATATAACATAATATACAGCCGAAAATCGATAAATCAAACAAACGTTCGAATTTTTTAGGAATTTTTAGCATGAATTTAATCGGCTAGAATTTTTTTAATCCAATAAAAAACTAGTTTCAGAAGCTTGACGCATGTGGTTTTATGGTCTAGAAAGTCCTTGATTTTATAAATCATCGTAACTAAGACATCATAAAAAGCCAGTCGATAAAAAACTTTTGGAATCGTCAAGTATAATTTGCAGATGTATCTATGTAGTAATTTGAATAGACAGATTTGGATTCTCTTAAGAATTCGTGTGCAGTATTTTTATAAAATGTGATTTGTAAAATTACCAAAGAGTAGTGTTGTAAATTTAAAATCATGTCGTGGAAAGACACTTATTTCGATCAGTAATTTTTAGACATATCTGTGTAACAATTTGAATATACGGATTTGAATATTTTTTATAAAACTATGTGTAGTATTTTTATGGATCGTACTTTGTAAGTTCACTAAGCTGTAGTGTTTTTAATTTAAAACCATGTTGTTGAAAGACACTTATTTATGTAAGTAGTTTTAAGATACATCTGTGTGATAATTTGAACAGACGGATTTGAATATGTTTTCAGAAACCATGTGTAGTATTTTTACAAACCGTCGTTCACAAATTTACTAAGCACTAGTTTTTTAAACTTGAAATCATGTTGCTGAACAGACACTTACTGTTAGTAATTTTCCGACTTATCTGTGTCATTATCTGAACAAACGGATTTAAATATTCTTTACAAGACCATGTGCGGTTTTTGTACGAAACGTGATTTGTAAATTTACCAAGCAGTAGTATTGTAAATTTAAAAATCGTGTTGCTGAAAGTCACTTACTTGTGTTAGTAATTCTCAGACTTATCTGTGTAATAATTTGAATAGACGGATTTGAATATTCTTAACAAAACCATTTATGGTATTTTTACGAAACGTGATTTGTAAATTCACCAAGCAGTAGTGTTGTACATTCTAAATCATGTTGCTGAAAAACACTTAGTCCTGTTAGTAATTTTCAGAGTTATCTGTGTAATAATTTGAATAGACGGATTTGAATATTCTTTACAAAACCATGTATGGTATTTTTACGAAACGTGATTTGTAAATTCACCAAGCAGTAGTGTTGTACATTCTAAATCATGTTGCTGAAAGACACTTACTTCGGTTAGTAGTTTTCAGACTTATCTGTGTAATAATTTGAATAGACGGATTTGAATATTCTTTACAAAACCATGTATGGTATTTTTACGAAACGTGATTTGTAAATTTACCAAGCAGTAGTGGTGTAAATTCTAAATCATGTTGCTGAAAAACACTTAGTCCTGTTAGTAATTTTCAGAGTTATCTGTGTAATAATTTGAATAGACGGATTTGAATATTCTTTACAAAACCATGTATGGTATTTTTACGAAACGTGATTTGTAAATTCACCAAGCAGTAGTGTTGTACATTCCAAATCATGTTGCTGAAAGACACTTACTTCGGTTAGTAGTTTTCAGACTTATCTGTGTAATAATTTGAACAGACCGATTTGAATATTCTTTATAAAACCATGTGTGGTATTTTTACGAAACTAAATTTGTGAATTTACCAAGCACTAGTGTTGTAATTTTAAAATCGTGTAATGGAAGTATACATTTGCAACTTAGTAAATTAAATAATTGTCATTGTATGTTAAAGTTCAAATACTGTATATGCAAGGAACTTCCTATACATTTTTAGTAAAAATCTACTTTTTTTTTTAACAGTGTACGTACGTACGTACGTACACACATACATACACTCGGACATCATCGTGAAATTAGTCAGGATAGCTTCCTAAGACCTCGAAACGTCGACATCTGATGGAAATTCGATTTTCGTAAATCGGACCGAAACCAATAACTTCCCGAATTTTTGAAAATTTACAATTTTCTTAGCGGGAAGTTAAAAATCGATCTGTCAGTTGACCCTGCGGGCCAGCCCCAAAACTTCCCGCTGTTCTCGAGCTCGTTGAGCTCGAAAACATTCTTGTGAATACATTTTCGAGCTCTTCGAGCTCGCAAATACTTTTGTATGCCATTGTTTTGTAAAAATCCATTTTTTAGCATTTCCTTCTCCCACGATATCTTGCGAACGAATTAACCGATTTTGATGGTTGAGGTGGCAATCGACGCGTTTTATCAAGTTTTGAAGCTGATCAAATTTTGAAATTGATTTATTTAGCCATTTTTGAGAAATTTAAAAAAAAAAAGGAAATTTTTTTTTTGAATTCTTTCGTCAACGGTTTCTCTTGAACGAATGAACCGATTTTGATGGTTGAGGTGGCATTCGACGCGGCTTATAGAGTTTTAGAGCTGATTAGATTTTGGAATCAATCCATCGAGCAAATTACAAGTTATCCAAAAAAAACATTTTCGAAAAAATTTTATTTTTGAAATATCTCTGAACGCACCCTACCGATTAAGTTCAAATTTTTACGGCTTCAAGACATTAACAAGCCGCGTCGAATGACACCTCAATGATCAAAATCGGTTCATCCGTTCAAGAGTTATGAATATTTACAGACATACACGGAGAAAAAAATATCGCCAGAATGACTATCCAATGTATCCTCAAATGACGTATCGTCAGAATAACGATTCGTGTACCTAAATTAGGAATACTCTCATATTAATTTAATAATCTATAGTATCGTTAAAGTAAAGATACGTTTTTGGGTTAGGTTAAGTATTCGTTTATTTAATTTAACAATACGACGAATAGCCTTTGTAACGATATGTAGTTTCGTTAATATAAGTATCTGTATTGCCAGCGTGAGGATCCGTATAGCTAAATTGGCTATACGTATCATCGTTCTCGGTTGCCGGATGCCTAAATACAGAGTTTGCGCAATAGTCATGTCAGCGATTCATAAAATGCCTAAAATAAGGATACGGATCGTCATTTTGACGATCCACTGTGAGGATACTCTGTATAGCTGAATTGGCTATACGGCGTATCGTTAAGTCAGATGACTATACAGCGTATAGCCAGAATAGCGATACGTATACTTAATCTGGCGATATTTTTTTCTCCGTGTACATACATACGTACGTACACACATACATACACTCGGACATCATCGTGAAATTAGTCAGGATAGCTTCCTAGGACCTCGAAACGTCGACATCTGATGGAAATTCGATTTTCGTAAATCGGACCGAAACCAATAACTTCCCGAATTTTTGAAAATTTACAATTTTCTTAGCGGAAGTTGAAAATTTTTTCATAGTCTTTATAACGAAAAACTAAAATGAAAAATTTTCGCGTGTGTTTTAAATGGAAAAGGGGACCCCCCTTTGTGATAGCTCAATTTTAAAGATATCTGGCTGAAATTTCGTGAGGATTCTTTTTATAATATGGAGTAACTTTTGAGCCCACAAGACGTTAAAAAAAAATATTTTTTTATTTTGGGACACCCTAATGATTATATACGATCTTATATATAATCATATATAGGGGAGAGTGGGGCAGAGCGGCCCCCCTGAAATTTTGACCAAAAAAAAAATTTTTTTTTTTTCGACTAATTACTATAATTCCGATATGTTTGCGCATTTTTATCCCTACGCATGACATTTGGGGCAAAATGGACAAGCCCAAAATTTTGAAAAAGTGATTTTTTCATATTATTATCGTCAAATTAAAAAAAAATTATTATAATATTCCACATTTCTAGCCCTACGCATAACACCTGGGGCAAAATGGACCAGCCGAAACTTCCGGAAAAATTATTTTGTCATATTTTTCGGCCGTTTCTCTATGTAAGAGGCAAATTTGGTCACTAAAAATTTATAAAAATTAAATTTATTTTTTTAGTTGATAAATTTTTGAAATAAAGTAAAACTATCGAATCGATTTTTTTTTTTTTTATTAAATAACAATTAGTAATTATGGTAATCGAGAGTGAACGATTTATTATACTTTAAAAAATTTTTTTCGAGTAATATAAAACCAAAAATAGTTGTCAAGAGAAAAAAATACATTCTTAATGATGAAAACAATTTAAAAAAAAAAAAAACGAAAAAAAAAAATTTTTTATCACTTTTTGGAGGGGGGCCGCTCTGCCCCACATAAATAAATTTTTATTTTTCAGAATTTTGGTAAAATGTCCATAAATTTGTTCGAAATAGGACAAAAGTAAAGTGATCTTATGGTTGAAAGCCACAAAAAATAATAATTGGCTAAGGGGGGCCGCTCTGCCCCACCCTCCCCTACTCATATATAATCAGATAAAATCATTTTTTATCGGGATTGGAATCATTTCTATGCTACATTGGAATTATTATAACTTCGATGAAGCTGCTTCCAATTAAAGGTAGTAAGGTTAATATTAAAATAAGGTTTTATAATAAAAAAATTAGGTTATTTACTTAATAATAAATAAATTTTGTATTGATTTAAAAAATTTTTAAATAAAACAATAAATATTAACATTAACATATTTTAACATGAATTAGTTTTATTAGAAAAATATAATAATTGAATTATTTATTGAAAATGCACTTCATTAATATTTTATTGTAAATAAAATTATGAATTATGAATTATTAATGCAGTGAAAGTTAACATTAATCTAAATTATAAATATTAAATCCAGCGCTTTGGAATATACATTTTTCCGTCTGCAGCAGTGACGATACATGTGGTAGAATAACATTTTAAATCAGAATATAATAGACAATGATACTTTTCAAATAATACTTAAGTTTCGTATGATTGATAATGTTCATTAAAATAAGATTCATTGATATTAGTAGTAATTAAGATTAATATATGTACAGATTATATTGGACGTATACATTTTATAGCAGCGCTTAATATTTAAACTGCTTTCACGCTATACAGCATGGGACTCAGTACCATTCTAGCATGGCTTTGATTACTATGCTACAAAGTAATATTTACCAGTAGCATGATTATTATGTAGCATAGTAAATATTAACAGAAGAATGGTAATCATTCCCATACTACATAGTATCGATTCCTATGCTTTGAATAATAGGACGAGTTGCCATGTAGAATGGTAATTATTACCATTTTCTTCTCTCCGTGCAGGTGTTGAATATTTCTCTTCTAGAGTGTGTTTCTGAACACGCCTGTAGTGGTACTTTGGAAGAAATTTTAGTACGCGTCTTTATTCTAGGCGAATAAATTTGTCTCTCAGTGTATTAGGACCGATGTACAGCCGACGAAAAAGAGTAAGATGTAGTACCTTTTACAGCCACGTAATCGATAACTGACTCTTCAAGTTACCATCTTGAAATGTACCACCAGAGGAAAGTGATCTGGAATAAAAATTATAAATTATCAGAAAATGATTAATATAGGAAAATGATATTATTTTGAACAAAAAAAATTATTCAACTTACCCGATGGAATGTGCCGATTAGGGCAGCCCACTATCATGTTATCTTGGAACCACTGATCATGTATAGGACCATAGAATCCTATTGGTCTCATATTAGATGTTCCATAAAAAACAAAATCGATCATCGCCCTGAAGTCATACCTGAAAAAAAAACAAACCATTATTTTATTTATTTAAAATAATTAACATAGTGATAATTTTATTGATTTACTCACGTATAATTTGTATACGGCATATATTCTTCAGGACAGGCCGATGAAAGATTCAGCGAATGGTGAACTACTTCGGCAGATTCCGGATTTCCAAAAATTGTATTAACGGCTTTTTTGTAATCCAAATTTCGAAAATCCGGATGATCTATAGCGAGCTGACCTTGTGTTAAAAATTCATACACACCTGAAAAAAGCAAAAGCATAAATATTAATAATTCAGGACACCCTAGTAATTAATATTAAATTCTTAATATTTTTGAAACTGAACTTACCAGAATCTGTTTTGGAGTTGAAATCTCCACAGAGCAATAGCTTGATGTCAGAAGAAGCGAATGTCTTATTATCTGTCTGTTCGGATACAGAACTCACTGTTTCCAACATTCTTTCTATTTCTCTGGCGAGCATCATTGCCTGCAAAACTTTGACGTCGCAAAACTCCGGATTCCAGTGCAAATGTGTATTTGCCACCAAGATTAGCTGCTCCACATCTGATGATTTTTTTGGAAGACCTAAAGAGTAAATTAGAGTTTTATTAAGTTATAATAATAGCAAATTAATTGTAAATGCTACGAATTTTCAAAATCAAAAAAACTTACCGTCTTGCCATGCTGCGGCTGTGGTTTTCAGTACGGCAAACAGCCCAATGTTGTCACGAGTCATCACCCGATTGAGCATGTCTTTACAACCTGCGTTGTTCTTGATAGCCAATTGGTTGAACTCGATTAACTGTTGGGATACCAGCGTAAACCTGAAAAAAAAAAAAAACATAAATGATTAATGGATATAACTATAAGCCAACACAACATTATTAATTGTTTAAATTAAAATTATAAATTAAAAACATACTTTTCGGTCTTCCAAAAAATCGCGCAACCGTCTACAAGCCGCCGTTTGGTATCTGACATTGTTCTTGCCCGAGATTTTGGGGCAAAAATGCCAATATACCCTTTAATTTCCAGCTTCGGCGAAAAGAAT
Source organism: Microplitis mediator (assembly GCF_029852145.1). Lineage (NCBI taxonomy): Eukaryota > Metazoa > Arthropoda > Insecta > Hymenoptera > Braconidae > Microplitis > Microplitis mediator. The sequence goes on along the minus strand of NC_079978.1, from coordinate 15,858,263 downwards.
CCAAGAAACGCCTCCATCTCAACTTCCTGAAGGCAGATCACATCGCATTCATAGTCGTTAATTTCATTTATGATGCTCTGCCCACGGGTTTCCCAGTCGAGGTATTCTTTAGGGCAATACGGATACATTTTTGGTGCCGCGTATGAGCTACTAAGAACGTTGTAACTCATCACCGAAAGTGTACCTGAAAAAGATAGAAAAATTCATTATTTTTTTGTCATAATAGTTTATCATTTTGCTATTATAAAAAAATAATATTTTGTTCATTTTTACTTACACGATGGCCCCGATTCTTCCACGATTGGCATTGGATAGAACATCCATGGCCTCTTAGCAGGTGGAGAAGTATATTCTGAAAGTTAGTAAAAAAATATGAATAATGGTGCAAGATCATAATTTCGGTAGGTATGAACCAATCAAAAAAAAATTTTTTTTCAAATTCTCAAGATATCCCAAACAAAAATTTGACCTAAATTCAGTGGTTGCTTTAACTTTTATAAAAAAATTAGATGTAAAATGAAATATCTCGGAAACTATTAAGAAACTATGAAGACGAATAAGTATTTTCGTGTTTAGAATTTAATAGAAAACAAAATGAGTATTGGCGGATATCTCTACGATGAATAGAGTTGCTGAGATGAAAATTATTGAAGCGAAAAAACGAAACAGCGCGTCATTTTGCACGCGTGAAAATAAATAAAGGCTGTAATCTAGCAACAAATCGATGATTAAATTTTTTTTCTTTCTGTAAGTAAGTCATACATTTATACCAGAAAAAAATTTTACTTTTCGAAAAAATTTTTTCAAATTTCAATTTAATAAAAAAAAAAAAAAAAATCGGTCTATCGGTTAACCCTGCGGGCCAGTCCCAAAACTCCCAGCTGTTTTCCAGCTCCTTGAGCACGGAAAAGTTGTTGTGAATACATTTTCGAGCTCTTCGAGTTCGAAAATACTTCTGTAAGCCGTTGTTTTCGAAAAAAATGTTTTTTACAATTTTTGTTCCAACGATATCTCTCAAACGAATTGACTGATTGAGACGGTTAAGGTGGCAATAAACACGGAAAAAAGAGCAGTTGAAAAATTACAGTTTCGTACACGGAAAAAAAATTCACGGATTTTTTACGATTTAACTATCGTAATTTTCATTATATAGTATTGTAACGCTGGACTATAAGTTTTCAATAATAATTTTTACAATAGACTATCGTAATTTTTATTTTATAATTTATACTACTACCAGAAAGAAAAAATCAGATACTATAGAGTAAATTATACAAGTTGTGTTAACATAAATTCTAATACAACTATCGTAAAATGAATGAGTCGGTAATGTAGAATTTCTTTAAATATAAAATAATAATTAGAAGTCAATGGAGTAAAATATATTTTCTTAAAAAAGTAGAACTTATAATTAATAAAAAAGAAAAATTTATCATTTGGAATTTTTTTTTTTTTTTTAACAGTTAAATTGAGAAGGAAAATACAATCTCGAAATAAAAATAAAACATGTTGAAGTAGTAATAATAAAACATTTATTTAATATTTTTTCAAACATATTTTTTTGGTATATATAAAATTTATGAATAAATAACTCATTTATTTGTATTCAAAATACGCACATGTAGAAAATTAAAAAAACCATAGGTGCAATTTTTTCGAATACTTTTTTTCTATAATTTATCATTTTTAAAAAAATCCAAAAATTATTAGGCGTCTGCTAACTTCAGTATCATAAAGAAATGTTGAATGTCCATAATTTGAGGTTATTGAAATGTTTTACCTCTCGCAAAGCCGGGTAAAATTATTCATTGTCGACAAATGAAGATTATCCTGTAACAAAATTAGGAGAATTGAATTTATTAGAAAAAATAAATTTTCATTCATTTAGAATCATTTATCCTATGACCACAAAATACTACTAAATTGTTTATAAAAATAAACTTCTTGTCCAGATAAATGATTTTAAAACGAACGATATACATGATACTGAAGTTAGCAGATATCTAATAATTTTTGGATTTTTTTTTAGACGATAAATAATTAAAAAAAAAATATTTAAAAAAATTGCACCCATAGTTTTTTAAATTTTCTACATGTGTATTTTTTTAGTTTTTTTTTTTTTGTAATTTCTTTGGTGAAAAAAAAAATCCGAAAATTACTAATTATCTGCCAACTTCAGGATCATACGATATACCCACAGAATATTAAGTTTAATAAAAATTGAATAATAATAATTATACTTACACCACCAAATTATTATATTCCACAATCTATGTAGGTTTGTAATGACGAAAGTACAGTTTTTATTTTAAATTTCTTATTTACAATTGTCCGAAAAACGTCATGAATAATAACCTCTATTTCTGCACTACACTGTGGATAAAGATGAACTGATTTATAAATATATATAGTTGAACCACAAATAATACAGACAAAGTAGATGTCATCATTTGTATTTATATATATATATACACTCATACAAGCATCACATCATGGTTTGTGACAACACTTGTCTTTCATACGTAAACGCTTCAGATGGCATATACTATACCATTTCAGAAAATTTACAATCCAACTATCGTAATTTTTGTAGCTTGTATTGTAAAAACATAGAGGCAGCACTGTAAATTAAAAGGAAGAATAAAAGAATAAATAGTATAATTAAATCTTATTTTTTATTCTTTTACTATTTACGATAGTAACATTGTAATATTTCTTATTGAATTGATTACAATAAACTCTTAATGAAATTACGATAGTGAATAGTAAAAAATCTTTTAAAAACTGTAAATTTTCGTATCATATATTTGAATGTTACAGATAATAAAAGTATAGTCCAGGATTACGATAGTAATATTGGAATTTTTCGTCGAATTTTTTTTCCGTGTATAGTAGTAAAGCGCTCCGAGTCCGAAACTGTAAAAATTACATTTTTTATCAGTAAATTTTACAGAAATAACAAATATTACAGTTTCAAACTCGATATTGTCGATTTAAACTGTAAAATTTGCTGCTTAAAATTGTATTCATTTTATCACTATGACAAATTTCTAAAATTACAGTTCAAGCTTTAATGTTTAAAGATTTTTGCCCCGAAAGCCTTTTTTACTGTAGAAACTGTAATTTTTCAACTGCTCTTTTTTCCGTGAACGCGTTTTATTGAGGTCTAAAGCTGATTAAATTTTTGAATCAATCTATCGAGCACATTCCAAGTTATCCAAAATAACCATTTTTAAAAACATTTTATTTTTGGAATATCTCCAAACACACCCTACCGATCAAGCTCTAATTTTTACAGCTTGTAGAAATCAACAAGCTGCGTCGAATGCCACCTTGACAATTAAAATCGGTTCATCCGTTTAAAAATTACAGATATTTACATACGTACATACACACATACCTACATTCGGACATCATCTTGAAATTAGTCAGAATAGCTTTTAGAACCTCAAAACGTCAACATCTGATAAAAATTCGATTTTCGAAAATCGGACCGAAACCGATAACTTCCTGAATTTATGAAAATTGTCAATTTTCTTAGCGGGAAGTTAAAAAATCACTTTTTGACAGAGAAATAGTTAGAAAAATGGGAAAATAATTAAATTACGATATGGATAATTTTTTTGAACATTTACCGAAACAATTATGGGTAATGACAGTTAAAAAAAATTTTTAGTTTCGAAATTTTGTGAAATTCATAAACAAGATGAAAAAAAAACAAAATTTTTTTTGATACCACAGAAATTCTTCTCACGAAATTCTGAATCGAATGGTATATATATTCTCTTAACATGAATTAGTGAAAATATGTGAATATTCAATAATTCCAAGTGCAAACCGAACCACTAATTTCAAAAAGTAGTTCGGTTGGCACTCAGAATTAGTGAAAATTCACTTATTCCACTTATTCATGTTTAGAGAGTGTTCAAGACCTGCGAAAATTTTGATTAAGGGCTCATTCGATTCGAAATGGCATATATAAAACATGTTACAGTGAAAATTTGGGGCCGGCAAAAATTATAAAAGTTATAAACGATTTAGTAAAAAAAAAAGTCATTTGATTTTTTGCAAATACATATTTCAAAAAGTAATTCATTCATATAAGTGCTTTTTTCATAATTCATTGAATAATTGAGTTAGTGATTTGTTCAAAAGTTCAATATGTTTATTGATTAATGGAGAATAAAAATGACTTGAAGTGTTTTAATCGTATTTCTAATAGTTTATAAGATATTTGAACTGATAAGTCCAAGTAAGATTTATTTCGAAGGATTTATATAAATAATAGTAAAAAAATTGATAAACAATTGAGTTATTGCTTCGGTTAAAAGCTCAATTTGTTCATTGATTAACCCTTTAACGGCGAAGTCGGACAAAATCATACCCGCGGCGCCAAAGTGGGGATAGCCTACAGCGTGCGCTCACAGTCCCCACTACCTCAGTTTACGAGACTTAGGCTCGGTCATTACCGAAATTCACTCATGTAGTGGGTTCCTTTAGTGCCCTTTCAATTGTTGTTCTCATGTTTTCACTGATTTTATTTTTTTAATTATTTTCAATATTATAAATTATAGAAAACAAATTATTGATAGTTTTAAAAAAAAATTTAATTCAATTTTTTTTTTTTCTTAATTATGAATTTCTCATCATTTTTTTTCTTTTCAAATTTTTATCTTTAATCATCAGGGCCTCATCATACGTACGGCACTGCTCGCCAGAGCTCACGGATACACACTAACGCAGATACGCGCCGCCCGCTTGACAGGCCGCAAAGTGGGGGAAACGCCCAGAAGCATTAAAGGGTTAACGGAGAATAAGAAAGACTTGAAGTGTTCTAGTCGTATCCAATGGTTTATAAGTTATTTTAATAACAATGAAGAAAAACAGAAAGGTAACGACAAGTCCAAGTGTACAATAATTGTTAAAATTATATAAAAAATAGCAAAAAATGTTTTCTTATAAAAAAAACACATGGTTGTTTTTAGTATTTAATAAAAATGTAGCGTAAGAATTCATTTGTTTATAACAAATTATTTGTTTAATAAGCAAATGAAAAATTATTATTTGTTTCATAATAGAATATAACATGATAAATTATATGATGTGAATAAAAAAAACAGTTCCTTAATATTAGGCAACAAAAAAAAATTGTTAATAAGCACGCGCTTATTCCCAAAAAAAAAATTTTTTTAAATCTTATTAAGAATACATTTGTTCATAACAATTATTTAAACAATGCAAGTAAAAATTTTCTTAAATTTAATGTTATGTAGTTTAAGCAATAAAAAAAAAAAAAAAATAATCAACAAAATAAAAAAAAAAAATTTCTCGATTGCTTTATTAATGTTTTTCATTTTTCAATGCCTTAGATTGTTAATAAAAAAGTGAAAATCAAATTTTTTAATTTTTCCAACGATGATCTTTTCTAAGCCCTTTCAAGAATAGCTCCAAGAAGTGAAAAAAATCCTGTGTTTTCAGTTTAGAAATAATCAGGGTTTTTATGTGCATTTTCAACAAGTAAAAATTAACTAATTAACAAAAGCATAGTTCATTAAAAAATTGGGGTAAAAATTTTTTTTCGGCGGATTATTATTTATTTCTGTTTAGAAAAGACCATTTTTTTTTCATTCGTTGATATTTAAATTTAATCGGTTAAAATAATATTTTTTGATTATTCTATTGATTCGATCGACGGGCGTGCACGCGCCACTATACCCGTTTTTTGTCTCATTTTCACGGTTAAATTAAAAAAAGTTTGGTAAATCCAAAAATGCACGAATCTTAATGCTCATTTGCAAAACGAAAAATGTACGATAATAGTTTCAAGGACAATTTTTTTTTCCTTTCTATTACACTAGAAATTCAAATTTCGCTCTGAAAATAGTCAGATGTATTTTTTTGCGCAGGTGCGACTGGTGTGACGGAAGTATATGTAAAAAAACATATATAGATATACAAAATTAGTTAAGTTGTTTTTATTAATTATAATTAAATCGGGCCGAATTTGAATTCTTCTTCGGCCCTAAAATAATCTTTTAAAAGAGAAGTGATTCAAATAATGGTTTTTTTCTTGAGTTTTTGTGTTTACGAGTTACGGGCACATTTTCTACTGCTTGGGAAATTTTTTTTTACATTTTGATGTTTTTTCAGTTATTTAATACATCAAATTGGTCTATATAAGTAATAAAATTAATCCTTATTAAATTCTTTATCCAATGATGTGTAACTTGGTTAAGCTCCGTGGACTAACAAGAGTGGAACAGTAAAAACAGTAGCGAAAAAAAGGCAAATTTTTCGATCGTAAAGCGCTCTCTAATGCTTCGCATTATGAGTCGTGCAATATAAATATTATCGGTACAGTTCGGGGAGGCAGGACTTTTTTTTAGGATATTTCCTGCTCTTTAAGGTTTTTTTCAGATTTTTGATAACTCAAATAGTTTTTGAAATATTTGCAAAAAACCAAACCAAATTGTTTTTTTTTTTTTACTAAATTGTTAATAACTTTTACTTGTTGACTAAGCTATAAAGGAACAGAAAAATTTTAGAAATTTTTTTGTAATTTTTGAAAGGCTGAATCTTCGTGAAAAATTATCGCATCGAAATTTAAAAATTTTTTTGAAGCTACGGCTATTATGGTGTTAAAATGAAGTAACACCGGTGTAGGAGGCGTAATTCGGTAATGTTAAAATACTGGTGTAAAAGCGGGGTAAACTGCGACCGCTCAGAGTATTAAATCTGAAAAGCTTATAAAACGCAAAAAATATCTTCACACACACACACCTACTCAAACACGCGAGCGTACACGTGCGTATGAACACATACGCACACACTCAAACTTACGAGCGAACACACGCACATACACACACGTGCACATGAAGCGCACTCACACACATGCATACGCACGCACACTATTTTTAACTGTAGTGATCGAGTAAGTAGAAAATATTCCCAAACTAAATCGGAAAAATAACTTTTTGTGTGAAGAGATTTCTTCAAAAAGTTAATGTCATGGATTTTTCAAAAATTTGTTAACTAGTTGTTTATAAACAATAGTGTTAATTTTATGCAAAAAGTGTACGATACGATAAGTAATTCTTTTGAATCATAAAATTTGCAACCGTTTGATTTTTACATCTTTAAGACGGTTTTTTAAAAATTTGTAAACTAATTTTTTATCAATAATGACATTAACTTTTAAAAAAAAGTCCTTCATACGATAGATTACTTTTTCAAATCATGAAATTAGCAATCGTTTGATTCCTACATCTTAAAGATGGTTTTTATTTTAATTTGTTAACTAATTTTATATAAACAATGACGTCAACTTATCTAAAAAGGTTCTCTGCAGGATAAGTTCTTTTTCGAAACATAAAATTTTCAATTGTTTGATACTTTAATTGTAGGAACGATTTTTTAAATTTATTAACTGATTTTGTATAAACAATGGCGTTAACTTTTTGAAAAATATTTTTTACGCAACAAGATATTTTTTTGATTCAGAAAATTTGTAATTGTGCAAAAAATTTGAAAAAAATATGATATTATTTCACTAGAGGTGTATATTTTTAAATAAATAATAGGTGCTGGGTGGACATGAATTTAAACTCAAAGGTGATTATACCGTTCAATAGAATCATTAATTTAATATAAAAATTTCTAAACACATACCTGTACTTTGTAGTTGTTTATTGCAGTAACTTTTTTTGATGTTTTCTGCGATGAGCTGATCGTATATTTCCATAGAAGGATTCATTTTTTCACACTATTTTTGCACCACAACTTTACTCACTGATGTCACAAAATCAAATAAAATATCTGATGCTGTTGAAAATATTTTAGGGTTTTCTATCCCCACTTTTGAATGAGAAACTCATTATGGAGTAGGCAAAATTATTGGATAGTAAATAACCGAATGCATTCAATTATAATGACAAAATTTTATTATAGACAACACATTGTTTTGAAAGACTCTGGTGCTCATAAATTAAAAATTTTAGTTATAATTACCTCATAGATTTAAATGAGTATTTGGATAAAAGTTCAATAGTATATCGTACTTAAGTATTATTTATTTTTGTCCTTTTACCTAAATTTGTAAATTTAATCCGGAGGGTAAATGAATGTTCGAGCCCGATGAACAGTAGTCTCTATTGTCCCTTCAGTAAGCTGATACCTGAAGTAATGTTCTTACAGTCGATGATTTAAATGTAAGTATTTAAAATGCAATTAAACTCAAAAGTTTTATGACGATACTACCTTTAGAACTTCTTAGTACAATTATTGGTGTATATATTAGAAATAAAGATCTGTGCTCGATTCTTTTAACACAGATTTGCGTTAAAATACCTTATAATGCAAATTTGTGATGCGCAAGAAATAAGAAAAATCCATGAATTTTCTAAATTTTTACATGCTTTTCATTATAATTATGTGAATGTGGGCAAAGTGGGACATAGAAAAAAATTATTTTTTCATAAAAATTTTTATTGTTATTTTTAGAACATACGTTTAGAAATTCAAATTGTTGAGCGGAATTCGAAAAAAGTATCAAACCATAAGCTCTTATAATTAAGAACGAAAATCATGGTCGTTATGCCAAAGAAAACAAGAAAGCTCACAGTTACACTTTTTAATAATAATGCCAGGATTTTACTCAATATTGGGCTGGAAGTATATTTCGAATTTACTACTGAAAATTACAACTAACGAAATTCTCATTCGAAACTGTTACCTTTATAGAATTAAAAAAAAATTTTCTTATGCAAGGCAGTATCCGGCTATGTGAAACTGGTTCTTTTTGTTTTTTTTCTTTATTATGAGATTATTCTACACCGTAAATAAAAATTTGAAAATTTCAATAAAAAAGAAATTGCATTTTCATAACTAGATATTTGAATTTTATTTGCAATTGAAAAAGTTTGAAATTTAATGTACGTAATTTTATGAAAATTATTACCAAGCTAGGCATTTAAAATTAAGAAAAAAAAACGAATTTTAATAAACGTATTTAAATGTATACGTTAGCCCACAGAAATTAGTCAGTTTTACCCAGTTTGGCGGTGCCAACTGGAAATTGATCGAAAAATTATAATTTTTTAAAATTTCGATACCAAGTAGGATAATACGAAATTCTAACAAGTATCTAATGGCGGTCTCAATTTGTTTATAAATAAATAGGCAAACAAAAAAAACGTAAATTAAAAATTAAATATCTCTGAAACTATCAATCTAGCGGGTTAAGTTTTCACATAAAATTTGTAGAGCTTAATAAAATCTACAATTTTGCTTTTGGGTAAATCCCCGTCAGACTGATAGTTTATTAGTTATTAACAATCGAAGTTTTATAAACAAATTGAGCTAGCAAGCTGAAAAATCAACCGATTTCATTTTTTCTTTTTTCCACATATTTCTGGTAATAAAAGGAACGTTTTTAACATTTTTCAAAATTTTGATTTCAAAAATTTGATTTTTAAAAATCAAAAAACCGCTTTTTCTTTGGAAGCCAATATCTCCGAAACTAAATCTACTACAGCACTCGCACTTATTCTAAAAAATCTAGAATTTAATTGCGAAAAACTCGGCTATTTTGAAAAAAATTAATTTTTGATTGGGGTCAAATAATAGCGAGTTGAACGCGAGCGGATTTTCGATAAAGCGAGCGCGTTCGCTACCCGGACTGATGGTAGAGGGGGAACTCAACAGTAGTGCTCAACTGATATCGGCTCCCCAAGCACGGTACAACTGTTCTAACCTTATTATCGGTTTATTTGTAAATAAGTATCAGTTGAGCACTACTGTTGAGTTCCCCCTCTACCATCAGTCCGGGTAGCGAACGCGCTCGCTTTATCGAAAATCCGCTCGCGTTCAACTCGCTATTATTTGACCCCAATCAAAAATTAATTTTTTTCAAAATAGCCGAGTTTTTCGCAATTAAATTCTAGATTTTTTAGAATAAGTGCGAGTGCTGCAGTAAATTTAGTTTCGGAGATATTGGCTTCCAAAGAAAAAGCGGTTTTTTGATTTTTAAAAATCAAATTTTTGAAATCAAAATTTTGAAAAATGTTAAAAATGTTCCTTTTATTACCAGAAATATGTGGAAAAAAGAAAAAATGAAATCGGTTGATTTTTCAGCTTGCTAGCTCAATTTGTTTATAAAACTTCGATTGTTAATAACTAATAAACTATCAGTCTGACGGGGATTTACCCAAAAGCAAAATTGTAGATTTTATTAAGCTCTACAAATTTTATGTGAAAACTTAACCCGCTAGATTGATAGTTTCAGAGATATTTAATTTTTAATTTACGTTTTTTTTGTTTGCCTATTATTTATAAACAAATTGAGACCGCCATTAGATACTTGTTAGAATTTCGTATTATCCTACTTGGTATCGAAATTTCAAAAAATTCTAATTTTTCGATCAATTTCCAGTTGGCACCGCCGATTTGGCTAATTTCTGTGGGCTACTTGTTTTTTTTAAAAAGCAAGGGTTGAAAATTCAAAGACATGTTGAATTTTAATATTTTAATTTTAATTTTCATTATACTTATTTGAAAGTTCAAATGTTTGTACATGAAATTTCTGCGCATGACGTGCTGCGCGTTCAGTGATCAGGGATTGTTTGTGTCATGGAGAATAGAGATCTGAGAAGATATAATTATATATGCTTATATCTAGCAAGATCAAATATTTGAATGTATTTGGATATAAACAGATATAACGAGATCCAGACATATCTGGTTGGATCCAAATGTTTTTTATCGGGTGTGCTTATATCTATGTCGATTTCTTTAAAGATCGACATTTATGCAGATCTGCTTGGATACACTTATGTATTCGTGGATATATTAAGATCAGTTTGGATCTTTGGATATTGTCAGATCTGTTTGGATCCGCTTGGATGGCGCCAAAATTTGGATCCAAGCATATCTGACTGTTTGGATCCAATCATATATGCTTGGATCTAAACATTTTTTATCGGGTTACACGATATAAATACAATGTATACGTTATCTATAACGTAAATACTTATTTTTGAGCTAATTATTGAACATAATTGTGAATATAAATATATAAAAAACGCTCATTCATTAATCATTTTGGATTCTAAATGTTTAAACTTTAACATTAAACGTAACCCTTTCGAGCTTGAAAAGCTTATAAAAAAGGGAAACAGAGGTATTTTCGAGCTCGAAAATGTATTTATACTAATGTTTTCAAGCTCTTAGAGCTCGAAAACAGCGGGAAGTTTAGGCGCTGACCTGCAGGGCTAGCCGTTGTCCAGATTTTTAATTATTTTGCGAGTTCAAATTTACTGCTTACATGTAACGTTTTCAATGAAGCAAAGAATTAAATAATATTTTTTTTCGCAGAACTATTTATTTTTGGAGTTTACTCCTTACACAGAAAAAAAGGAAATCTTGAACCAAGAAATAAAATGTCTTCGAAATTTTTTTCTTGAACCAAGCGAAATTTCTTACTTTATTGAAGTAAAAAAATTATTTGGATCAAGAAATCATTTCCTTTGCGGAAGACATAATTTTCTTAGTCTGAAACATAAATTCTTTAAACCAAGAAAAAACTTTCTTGGTCTCAAAAATTTTTTTTTTGGTTCGAAAAGATTTTTTTTTCAATTCAACAAATTTTTTTTTTGGCTGAAAATTGTTACGTTTTTAAGTCGAGAAAAAATTTCTTGAGCTGAAACGAAAAAGTTTTTGAACCATGAAAAATAATGTTTTAAACCAAGAACAAACTTTCTTGGCCCAAGAAAGTTTGTTCTTGGTTTAAAGCATTATTTTTCTCGGGCCAAGAACGTTTGTTCTTAACTCGAGAAATTTTTTTCTTGTCTAAAGACTGTTACCTTATCGAGTCAAGAAACAATGTCTTGAGCTAAAAAAAAAAGTTTTTGTACTAAGAGAAAAAATTTTTTAAACCAAGAAAAAACTTTCTTGGGCCAAGAATTTTTTTATTTGTCGCAAACAAAAAAAAAATTTTCAGCCAAGAAATTAATTTCTTCACTTAAGGAAATGAATCTATCGAGCAAAAAAATTTTATTTTTTTTTGTTTTATTTTTTCAATGAACAATTTTTTTTTTGTTTAAATATTACAAACAATGCTGTGAAGCAAATAAATACTATATCAGAAGCAAATATAAGGGATAGACAAGTTTCGCAATAAGTTAAATATTTAAAACAAATTGAGAAAAAACAATTATCGCTTAAACAAATAATCGAACCCAGATCGATTCGGCGTCACGCAAGAGCTTTACCAACTAAGCCATCCCAGCCTTTGCTAGGCTGTGTTTACTTTGCCCACATATACTGAGCCACACTGGCTTATGGTCAGTCACATTTTTAAATCCTAAACACAGAATTAATTTTACAAATATTATCGCCAATAATTTAGAAAAATGTTAGTTCTGACGTTTGATCAAAATACTGAACGGATCGTATGAATCGTTCATAAATGAATTTCGACATAAAAATAAAAAAGTTTAAAAAAAAAAAAACAAATTTAATTGCAAAAAAAATTGAGAAATTATTCAATATTATGTAATTACATTAATTAATTAATTTATTGTAATAATATAATTTAGTTATTTAATTTTTAATTTATTTAAAATAAAAAGGTGGACTTAAAATCCATTTGCTACGCTAGTGTGAGAAAGAGAGAGAGTGGGGAGTATTCATTCCTTAGGCTGTGAAGAAGGGAACACCTATGAGCGAGAATCCAAGAGAAAACTTTCTTGGCTTGAGACTCTAGTAATCTTGGTTTGAGATTTTTTGTGTGATTGGTCAGAGAAAGTACACTATACTCAAACCAAGAGTTTAAATTATTTAAACCAACTCCCTTTATTTTTAGTTCGAGCTCGTACCGTTTATTGTTTCAAAACATTATAGTTCTTTAGTTAAGTGTATAACTTTTTTGAACTAAATAATTTCATTTCTTGGTTTAAGTAAGTAACATACTCAGGTTAAGAAAAATATTTATTATGCTAAAAAATGCAAGTATTTCAAACAAGTAATTCTATTATTGGACCAAGTATGAAATATGTATTGGCTTAAGAATTTTTTTTCTTAATTGAAGATTTAAAATTCAAGAAATTATTTCACTTCGTTCAAGAAATTTCTGGTTTTCATTCCACTCGCTGAAAAATTTCTTGGTTGAAGAAAAATTTTCTTGAGTCAAGATTTTTTTTTTTCTGTGTAAGAATCGATTTTCATATAAGGAGCCTGGTATGGAAAAAATATGAGGTGTAAAATCTACTCAACGAATGACCTTGTTACGACTTTCACTTTTCAGGGGTGAGTGCATAGGGTATTCTACGGGGCACCGTACAAATGCATTGTATGTATACAATATACCTATATATATATATTAGGGTGATTCATTTCCGCAAAAGTTTTTTTTTTGTCCTCAAGCAAAATCTCAATCTACATTGAAAAAAAAAAATTCTCACCAAATATGAGCTCTTAATTCCAATGCTAAGTAGTTGCCATGTGATTTCAAAGATTTCCCGTTTAAAATACACGGAAAGAATTTTCGTATGAGTATTGCCATGTTATTTATTCTAAAAATTACTCTAAATCGAGTAATCTTGGGCCATTACGACTTTTTACTTTCGAATTACGAAATTTTACTCTTTCAGTGAGTAAAAATCAATCAGATTAATTTTTACTCACAATTGCGAGTAAAAATTACACCTAGCGGCTGTCCAAATAAATTCTCTCTAATTTAATTTTTACTCGTAGGTTATGATAAAAAGTTGATGATTCGATTTATAAAATTTATATTGAATTACAATAAAAATTACAATTAATAGGCTGAAATTTCCATAAAAAAATCTAATAACCATCTAATTGCCTTCACTGTAAAAAATAAGGTACTGACATCAAACTCCCTAAGAGTTTGACAAATTTCATCTTCAGTGAAACCAAATTCGTTTGAACCAACGAAAACTAGTTTGTCTCAAGAAAATCATTTTTATTGAATGAAAATCTCTACTCGATTATGAGAAATTGCTTAAGCGTTTATGTTAAAAGTTTTCAAGTTGGACCGTAATTAAAGTAACATTTGATTGAATAGTAAAATATATTTTAATTAAATTTTGGATGTACTTGATTTAAAAATAAAAACTTGTTAACGCAAACTCTTCAATTTTTAGAAATTTAACTGAAACTCTTGAAACGTTTAATTTGACAACTTCACTTGTTTCAATGGAACAAAAGTAGTTTCCTATAATACCGAACGTGTCGTGTCAACCGACAAGTTTCTTGGGGAGAGAATCCGACGAGGTTGTTGGAGTAATTTGACGCACTCACATGAAAACTGAAAAATATTCGACAAGAATATAAATGTATTCGTTACAAAATATTGAATTATATTTGAATGAAAGTCTTTATATTATCGATTAAATAGAAAAATTTATTTATAAAAAGAGTCACATATTTATCTCGTTTAGATCAATGTATAAGCAATTGACTGTATATATCCATTCAATATGAAAACAAAGTACTAGAAGCACAACTAAACTAAAAATTTCCTACAGGTTCCGTAGCGTAGCGGTAAAGCGTCTGACTCTCATGCGTAGGGTACTGGGTTCGAATCCTCCGGATACCAATAGTACGATTATTTAATTTTTTACTAAAAACTGAGTGTGTCAGAATTATTTGTAAAGTGTTAATATATATAATGTAATAATAATAATAATAATAATAATATAATGTAATTGTCCCAATACTTGATAAAAAAAAAAATAATAAATAAATAAATAATAATAATAAAAGTAAAATCAAAAATAAAAAAATGCAAAAAAAAATTTTTTTTTAATAAATTATTGATGAAATAATTAAAGGCAATATTCACTTGGTTCAGATTACTGTTTTTTTTGGATCAATGCAATACAGAAATTTGAAACAATTCGATTTTTTATTGAATCAATTGCAAGGAGAGTTTCTACGGACCTAAAAAAATATTACTTTTAACACTAAAATTCATTTGCTTTAATAAAATTATGACTTAACTGAAAATTCTTCATACCTTCAATGACCTTACAAATTACTTTGAGTGAAATTTTTGATTATTTTATGTAAAACGAAAATCATTATTGTATCAACAGCATTCATGACTTGAACTAATTCCTATTTTTTTTTAAATGAAAAAAGCTATTGAGTTATATCAAATACTATAGAGTTAGTTCAAACGAATCGGGACCTTGCCTCAAGAAACTCTTAGTTGGAGCAAAATATACTGTCAAACGTAGAGGGCGGTAGACTCAATCGCTTGACGCGCTTGGCTGTATCCAAACGCACGGAGTACTTGAGCCAAACGAATCTGGTTTGACGTCAGGAATCTTTTTTTACAGTGTTAGAATATGACTTAAAATAAATATTTTGAAAAAGAATAAAAAAAAAAATTACTCTTATTGTGTTGAAAAAGAAAAGATACAAATTTTTTTTTAATTTTAAAATAAATATTAAGTTATAGAGAGATACAGAGATCGTCTTTTTCTTCCAAAATAAAAGACATTTAATTGAAGCCGATATTGACCGAAGATTAACGGAGACTACTGAAATATTACCCTGCAGTTTAGAGTAAAAATTACTCCCATAGATAAAAAAATTTATTCGAGTTATAAGCAGTTTTTCATCAAATAGTTAATGGGTTTAAAAGAATGGTATATAAGGGAGTAAAAATTAATCGCATGGAGTAAAAATTGATAGATTAAGATGAGATATTCACAATAATCGATTAAATATAATACTTTTAAAAAATTACTCAGTAGTAGAGTAAAACATGGTCTAGCAACGTTAATAATTAAACAAAAAATATTAAATTTAAAACAAAAAATACCAATTTTTTGCAACGGCCCAGGATTACTCGAAATTACAGAGTAATTTTTATCAAAAAATTCTTTTCATGTACACGTCAATTAAATTACTTTTTTTTTAACTTTCTAATACTCAGCTGCATTTCATGATATCAAGGCGGTTTTGATTGCAAATTGTTGGGCATTTTGGTGCTCTTCAAAAGTGCCCATAGTTACTTAGCTATAATTCCAGCTGTTGCACTTGTGTCCGTTGTGGAACTCATTTTTCCTATGAAATTGACGTTTATTGGCTTGCAGAACATGAACCAATGAAAGTACATCAAAAATGTTGATAAAAATTTTATAGGAAATTTTATTCCCTTCGGAAAAGTCGTATGAGTCAAGTCGCTAAAGTCCATAGTTTCCGAGTTATAATCATTTTAATAATTCGGAAAATATAATAAAAAAAAAAATTATAATTGATATTTTATTTTTCAAATTATTAAAATGATTATAACTCGGAAACTATGGACTTTAGCGACTTGACTCATACGACTTTTCCGAAGGGAATAAAATTTCCTATAAAATTTCTATCAACACTTTGATGTACTTTTCATTGGTTTATGTTCTGCAAGCCAATAAACGTCAATTTCATAGGAAAAATGAGTTCCACAACGGACACAAGTGAAACAGCTGGAATTACAGCTAAGTAACTATATGGGCACTTTTGAAAAGCACCAAATGCCCTATAATTTGTGACCAAAACCGCCTTGATATCATGAAATGCACCTGAGTATTAGAAAGTTAAAAAAAAAGAAATTTAATTTACGTGTATTTTAAATGGGAAATCTTTGAAATCAAATGGCAAGTACTTAGCATTGGAATTAAGAGCTCATATTTGGTGAGAATTTTTTTTTTTTTCGATGTAGATTGAGATTTTGCTTGAGGACTTAAAATAAAAAAACTGTTGCGGACATGAATCACCCTAATATATATATAAATATATTAGGGTGAGCCAAAAAAACCAACCTATCGAATTTACGTCTTAAGAAGGACCTACATATCGAGAAAAAAACTTCTCCCAGTAGGAAATATTTTTAGCTCAATTTTAAAAAGTGTCGGTAGCCATTTGAAATTTCCCATTTGAATGACATGCAAAAAAATTTTTTTTTATTAAAAATATTATAACTTTTGAACAATGTGAGATAAAAATTCGGCTATAGAATATTCTTGTATGGCATTAAATATCTTGAACAAAAGTCCTGGGAGTCGAATTTGTAAACTTGATATTTCGTATACTAACAGGCCATCAAAGTCTAGAGTAAACAGAATCATACAAATTTAAGGCTTCCTTATTAAAAATATCAATACTACGAGAAAATTTGTTCTCCATGTAGTGCAATGAAATCACCAACAACATCCACGTTGTAACAAATAATATTTTGTTATCGATCACAAGAAAAGAAAAGTATTTTGAAAATCCAAATAAAGCCTTAAATTTGTATGATTCTGTTTACTCTAGACTTTGATAGCCTGTTAGTATACGAAATATCAAGTTTAAAAATTCGACTCCCAGGACTTTCTTTTAAGAAATGTAATCCCCCACAAGATTATTCTAGAGCCGAATTTTTGTCTCACATGGTTCAAAAGTTATAATTTTTTTAATAAAAAAACATTTTTTTGCATGTTATTTAAATGGGAAATTTAAAAGGGTTAAAGACACTTTTTAAAATTGAGCTAAAAATATTTCCTATATTTATAAAAATATCAAACAGATGATGATGATGAGGAAGTGAATGAGTTGGAGGTAGAAGAAGCCAGAGGAAGATAGTTGATTTTTCTCAGAATGCATAGTCAAAGAAAGTTTCAGTTACTTAGATGCACCATCAGAAGAAAAGAAGAAGGAGAACAAAAACAGACCAAAAATTATTAAAAATACATTTGTAAATAGTCTTAATAAGTAATAGTAAGGACAAAACAAGATTAAAAGTCACGTACTAATTAAATGTAAAAATAAAATTTAATTAAAACAATTTAAAATTTTTAGTTGATTTAAAACAGATCAAATTTTTCGACCTGGGAAATACACCGATTATTGATGATTTACAAGATTAATAATTCAAATAAATGTACACACAAAACATTCAAGAATTTTTTCTTAAAATATTTTGTCGTTTACATAGATTATTGCTAACTACAAACTTCGTATAATACTCTGTTTTATGTTTTTTATAATAATCAATTTATATTATTGAATATTTAGATGTTCTAATGTATTGTATATTTACAACTTCCAATAAGGTAAAAATAAGAAATTTGTTTTGTTTCAAACCCGGAAAGAATAATTAGACCTCATCAGATCTGTACAGGCACGATTCCCTCAGACTTATAATTGACAAAATAAATGACAGGGTGAATTCAGGTCTGAACAGGCATGGGTTTTCAGACCTGATCAGGTCTAATTATGGCTGGTCATTTTGTATGTCCGACGAGATCTGATAATTTTTCCCCCGGTTATAAACAGCTGTTATACAAGCATTGCTTATTATTCCTAGTTGAGAATATGATTATTTCACGTAAAATTTAATAAATAATTCGTATGTAAAGAGAGCAGATCGTGATTTAAAAGGTTTTATATTAGATATCAAATATTTTATTTTACTTACCAAGCAAAATATTGTTGTAATTTTCTCTAAATTTTAGTCTTTGATTTTAATTCTACGTACTATCTCAATGTTTTATAAGTTTTTCTATTAGAAAGCATAAGAAATCCGATAATGTGTTTCAATTCTCTAAGTTGCATTTTAAGTTATTGGGGAGCAGTTTTGGGCGTTTTCTGGAAAATGAAATGTTCTAGGCAAAAAGCAAATAGAAAGTTCGTTAAAAATTGAATTCTCTACACAAAAAGCCTCATAAGTCAAGATACTATAGTTTTACGTTTACGAGATATAGAAATTTTATTGATTTTATAAATAAAAAATTTGTCAGAAACATATCAAATTTGATTTTATTTGTTATTATTAACAAATACAAACTAATAAAAAATAGTATTTAAGATAAAATGAAAGATATTCAAAACGTTTCTGAAAAAGTTTTTTATAAATGTTCTATTTATGAAATTAATGAAATTTTTATATCTTGTGAACATAAAACTTTAAAAACTAGACCATTAAGTCTTTTTTTTGTAAAGAATTCAATTTCCAACAAAATACCTTAGAAAATGCCTTAATTAGTGACCCGATAACTTAAAATTGAGCTGGACGTTGGAGAATTGAAAAATAATCATCACTTTTCCTATGCTTATTAAATGAAATATTTTAGAAAGTACTAAGAAATAAAATCAAAGGCTGAAAGTTGGAAAGAATTTTTAATTTATTAACGTATACGAAAATAATTTGCTTAATGAGTGGAAAAAAAAATTTGTACCGGTAATAAATCACCCTTATATATATATTAACATAAATGTTTTTGTTCTGAAAAATGTAGAAATTATAACATTAAGTTGATGAATAATTAAAAAAAAATAAAGGATTCACAAAGAACTCATACATATTTATTAAAAACTGAGCTTATACTTCAATCAATAGGTCTCCTGCTAATAAAATTTTCAATTATCTCACTAATAAGTTCAAAGTAGAATATTACCGACAAAACAAAAGATATGTGGTAGTTAGTACCCTAAAATATGCTGAACTATAGCAACGAATTATTTTTAAAATCATGTATTGTTTTATTAAATGTAAGCTTTAAACCATGTATAATGAAACTAATAAATTAAGTTATGACTACTTAATTCATTTGAATTAATAAATAAGTAAAATAAAATAAGAAATCGTCGAAGCATGAAAATGATATCTGTCAGGCTAGAAATAACATATTTAACACAGGTAACGCTTGCCTCAGGTTAATGCAGTACATCTTGATCAACATAACTTAGATATTTACGATTTATAAATACGAAATTTTTTTGATTTTCATAATCTATTTTTAAGTTTACTATTAATAATTATTGAGTGAAAATTAAGTTTTTATAATTATTTATAATGATTCATTATAATAATATAAATTATTCGTATATTTATTCCACTGTGGTTAGAAAACAAATTAATTAAATTATCAAGCCATTGTATATGTAGAAATATCAATTAAAGAATTTTTTTTGTCTAAATACATTCATCCAAATAATTAATATAAATGTTTTTTTATTGTTTTGCGAAAAACAAAATTGGATAGAGCCACTATTGAAAAAAAAAAAAAAAAAAAGTCGTTCTATCTAACTGAAAATTTTATAAGAATGAAACGAATGATTATTTTAAAGATTAAGGCAACAGAAATATAAGCTAATAAACAAAAAATGTTATTAAAATAAATCTAATGATGTTTTTTTTCTATGGATACATATGATTTACTCAAATCCGATTAATTTTAATTTTAAACTAGTTTAGAATTTCAATTCATAAAAAAGACTGAATAAAAGAATTTCAAGTCATTTTATGTTTTTAGTTAATATATATCGTTAAAAAAACATTAAAAAATTGAAACGAAGTAATGAAAAAAAATTCAATTAACGCCCCGCATGAAAATAACATATATTTTGACTATATATAAAAAAATATATCGTAAATATATAATTTTATAAAACAGCAAAAATGTATGTATAATAAAATATAATATTTATATAAATTCAAAGTTATACTTTGATTTATAATTTAAATTATAAAAAAATATATACATATTTTCACAATATGTAACATAATTATAAAATATAATTTTTAACTTACAAAATTCATTATAAATTTACTTATATTGGAATGATATATAATAGAATATATTTTTTTATATATTAAATATTTTATTGTTAAATATATTTTTTTATATAATTGACGTTGGAGAATCTCAAGATATTGAATTGTATATTGTATTATATAATACATTATATGTCTAAAAATATAAAATAAAATATGAAAAATAAAGACTTTCAGTTTGACGATGATTGTGAGTATCAATGAGAATATATTTTATTCGAGTAAATTAAGTATGAAGATCGAACTTGAAAGGAAGTTTGTAGAGAGAGTCGTTATGACTATAAATTTACATTTATATGATTAATTTTTAATATAAAAAAATAATTACTCAAAATAAAATAAATTTTAGAGGATACCGAAAGAGCATTCATGGAACTGAAAATTTTTCGAAGCACAAAAGTGTCATGTATATCTTTTAATATATACAAGCTTATATACGAGCATTATATATTATATTATACTGTTAATAATATAATTTGAACTATAAAATCATAATATATATAAACCTATAAATTGATACTATATAATGACATATATTTTTTTTATATAATTTAATATTATATGGAGTTTTTATAATGATAATATATGCCAAAATATAAAATTATATATTATATTGATATACTTTTAAAATATAAAATTTTATATTGAAAACGGCAAAAAAGTAGTTATTTTTAAATATATAATTATTTATATTCTAAATTATACTATAATATAATAAATATTATATTATCTGATATAATTTCAGAGTATAAGTTTTTTTCATGCGGGGCTATGACCGTTGTGAAAAAAAAAAAATCAACAGTTGGTTTATAATAAACACACTATATATTTTAGTACGATTCTATTGAAATGTTTTATTAATTAGAGTAATGTTTACCATAAGTAAAATTATTTACTTATATATAAAAAATTGATATAAAAGTTGAAAATGACTTATTAGAAAGTTATATAATTTTTAATTTGTTTTTGGATATTTAGCTGTAGAAACTAAAAAATAATTTACTATAATCTACTATAGTTTAATAATTTTTGATAATTTAAGAGTACATACTGTAAGTATAAAAAAATTTAAAATAAACGTTACTTTAATTTTTTTCATTTTTAAGTAAATATAGTAAAAATAATTATATATTAATGAAAAACATAAAATATAATACATATACATACTTTTTTATTAAAAATGTCAAATAATTAAAACAAAAAAATTATTTATTTCCTTAATTTAAAAAAAAAAAAATTAATAATAAACTGCTAGTGATATAAATAGAAAAAATTATTTTTCAAGTATTAACAGGTAACTTAGATGCAGGGAGACATCGTAGTATCCGCCGTGACTGAGGCAGCCGTTGGTTAGTTGAAAAACACGATAGTTTTTCACGCCGGCTCGTACTAGTATGAAGGAGTAGTCAGTTGAAGCGGCTCGAGTAAGAGCTGAAAAATACTGGCTACGGCAAGTTGTCTATACTATTAACGTAACACTACCACGGGTCGATGTCTATGACTGAATGACTCTTTATGTGGTAAATCGCTACGGCGTTTATATAATATTATGTATAACTTTAGAGAAGTATACAAATATGAAACTGAGTATTGACTTACTTGTTTCCGAGCAAGAATAAAATATCACGTGTACGTGTATAAAAACCAAGTCGCTTTGATAAAAATATCTAGCGAGAGTAATATTTACAAAAATGAGAGGATGGTTGAAAATCAAAGTTATTATTCAATTTTGTGAATAAATAATGTAGATTCAAAGTGTTGTGAAAAGCAAATGCTTACAAACAGCACCGCTTTAACAACTGATATTCTTTTTTAAAGACTATCATGTATGTGTAAAGTGAAAGAGGAGTATTTCTAGTGTTTTATTAAACATAAAACATAAACGAAGCTCCCTGGTTGATCCTGCCAGTAGTCATATGCTTGTCTCAAAGATTAAGCCATGCATGTCTCAGTACATGCCGTATTAAGGTGAAACCGCGAATGGCTCATTAAATCAGTTATGGTTCCTTAGATCGTACCCACATTTACTTGGATAACTGTGGTAATTCTAGAGCTAATACATGCAAACCAGAGTTCCGACCAGAGATGGAAGGAACGCTTTTATTAGATCAAAACCAATCGGTGGCTTGTCCATCGTTACTTTTGGTGACTCTGAATAACTTTCTGCTGATCGTATGGTCTAGTACCGACGACGAATCTTTCAAATGTCTGCCTTATCAACTGTCGATGGTAGGTTCTGCGCCTACCATGGTTGTAACGGGTAACGGGGAATCAGGGTTCGATTCCGGAGAGGGAGCCTGAGAAACGGCTACCACATCCAAGGAAGGCAGCAGGCGCGCAAATTACCCACTCCCGGCACGGGGAGGTAGTGACGAAAAATAACGATACGGGACTCATTCGAGGCCCCGTAATCGGAATGAATACACTTTAAATCCTTTAATGAGGATCCATTGGAGGGCAAGTCTGGTGCCAGCAGCCGCGGTAATTCCAGCTCCAATAGCGTATATTAAAGTTGTTGCGGTTAAAAAGCTCGTAGTTGAATCTGTGTTTCATACTGTTGGTTCATCGCTCGCGGTGTTAACTGACATGTTATGGAACGTCCTACCGGTGGATTTAGCTAAGGTCAAACTTGGCGGTCCAATTTAATCCTATCGCGGTGCTCTTAATTGAGTGTCGAGGTAGGCCGGTACGTTTACTTTGAACAAATTAGAGTGCTTAAAGCAGGCTTATTTCGCCTGAATACTGTGTGCATGGAATAATAGAATAGGACCTCGGTTCTATTTTGTTGGTTTTCGGAATACCGAGGTAATGATTAATAGGGACAGATGGGGGCATTCGTATTGCGACGTTAGAGGTGAAATTCTTGGATCGTCGCAAGACGAACAGAAGCGAAAGCATTTGCCAAAAATGTTTTCATTAATCAAGAACGAAAGTTAGAGGTTCGAAGGCGATCAGATACCGCCCTAGTTCTAACCATAAACGATGCCAGCTAGCGATCCGCCGATGTTCCTCCGATGACTCGGCGGGCAGCTTCCGGGAAACCAAAGCTTTTGGGTTCCGGGGGAAGTATGGTTGCAAAGCTGAAACTTAAAGGAATTGACGGAAGGGCACCACCAGGAGTGGAGCCTGCGGCTTAATTTGACTCAACACGGGAAACCTCACCAGGCCCGGACACCGGAAGGATTGACAGATTGATAGCTCTTTCTTGATTCGGTGGGTGGTGGTGCATGGCCGTTCTTAGTTGGTGGAGCGATTTGTCTGGTTAATTCCGATAACGAACGAGACTCTAGCCTGCTAAATAGGCGTTTTTGGTATCTTGAAAGATTTACTTGATTTTCGGATCAAGTGATTTTTACTACCAACGTAAATAAATATCTTCTTAGAGGGACAGGCGGCTTCTAGCCGCACGAGATTGAGCAATAACAGGTCTGTGATGCCCTTAGATGTTCTGGGCCGCACGCGCGCTACACTGAAAGAATCAACGTGTCTTCCCTGGCCGAAAGGCCCGGGTAACCCGCTGAACCTCTTTCGTGCTAGGGATTGGGGCTTGCAATTATTCCCCATGAACGAGGAATTCCCAGTAAGCACGAGTCATAAGCTCGTGTTGATTACGTCCCTGCCCTTTGTACACACCGCCCGTCGCTACTACCGATTGAATGATTTAGTGAGGTCTTCGGACTGATGCGCGGCAATGTTTCGGCATTGCCGATGTTGTTGGAAAGATGACCAAACTTGATTATTTAGAGGAAGTAAAAGTCGTAACAAGGTTTCCGTAGGTGAACCTGCGGAAGGATCATTAACGTATAATATACAATACAAATTTTGTACTTGTAATATATATACACATATAAATATTACTTTCAAAAGTGTTAACGCACGCAATTTAAAAAGTAAATCGAATGAATACTTATAATAAAAAAAAAAGTATCTTAAGAGACTTTGTGCTTGATAATAATAAGCAAACTGTCATGGTAACCTATACTAGTCTATATACTCTTAATGTTTCGTGCATATTGTGTGTATAGATGAGGTTTTTAAATGAACACTCGCCATGACTGAATTATATTTACAAAGTTTCATTGCCATATACATCTGATGTATAGATGGCAATTTTACACTAGAATAGGATAATATGTTTCTAATGTAAAAGACATTTTGTCAAAGTATCAAAATTTCGTTAACAAGCAATAAAAAGAAAATATAAAAATTTTCTAAAAAGATGATTATCCTGAACGGTGGATCACTTGGCTCGTAAATCGATGAAGAACGCAGCTAATTGCGCGTCAACTTGTGAACTGCAAAACACATGAACATCGACACTTCGAACGCACATTGCGGTCCACGGATCCTATTCCCGGACCACACTTGGCTGAGGGTCGTTTATTATATAAAAACTGCTTACAATTATTTGTACTAGCGATTAAAAATAGACATGAATGCTCATCATCAGTATTTGATTATAAACAAGATGATGTCATTTTAAATTATTATTGTTGCTTGAGTCAGTGAAATGCTATTATAATAAAGTACAACTGATTTTCGAGTTTACGAATTATATTTTTCAATAGACCGACAACAGTTGTTACTTCTTTATTTCATTGATTCTTAAATTCAATTTGACGACCTCAGATTAAGTGAGACTACCCGCTGAATTTAAGCATATTAATAAGCGGAGGAAAAGAAACTAACAAGGATTTCCTTAGTAACGGCGAGTGAACAGGAATTAGCCCAGCACTAAATCCTATGGTTATGTCATTGGGAGATGTAGTGTTTAGGAGGAATCATTTAACCTGAGATACATTATCATGTCCAAGTCCATCTTGAATGGGGCCATTTACCCATAGAGGGTGCCAGGCCCGTAGTGACTGGAAATTATTTCAGGTGATTCTCTCCTTAGAGTCGGGTTGCTTGAGAGTGCAGCTCTAAGTGGGTGGTAAACTCCATCTAAGGCTAAATATTGTTACGAGACCGATAGCGAACAAGTACCGTGAGGGAAAGTTGAAAAGAACTTTGAAGAGAGAGTTCAAGAGTACGTGAAACCGTTCAGGGGTAAACCTGTGAAACCCAAAAGATCGAATGGGGAGATTCATCGTCAGCGTTTTTAGTATTAATGCAAGCTATGATGTGATAATAGAATCCTTGTGGTCACTAAATTATACTTGCTTGTATTATTTTTGCTAAATTCGTTGGCGTGCACTTCTCCTCTAGTAGAACGTCGCAACCTGTTAGATGTTTATCTATGGCTCAACTGGTAGCCTTTAGTATTTGATTATACTGAAGACCTTTGGTGTCCTGATAAACTGTTTGACAGTATACACATGGTATTGAGCCGCAATTATTTGCGTTAGACTTACCGCAAGTATGATTTTCTTCTGGTAGTGCGGATCTAATGCCGTCATTGGAAAAAATCTGCTGTTAGCTGTATAATGTCTTTAACTGGCTTATTTACCGGTTAGCGATGCTACTGCTTTGGGTACTTACAGGACCCGTCTTGAAACACGGACCAAGGAGTCTAACATGTACGCAAGTCATTGGGATATATTTATATAAACCAAACCTAAAGGCGTAATGAAAGTATAGATTGTCTTAAGACAATTGAGAGAAGATGGGTTACGTTACGATGTAATCCCGCATTCTCAGGACGTTCTATTCTCATTGAGAAAGGGCGTACCTAGAGCGTACACGTTGGGACCCGAAAGATGGTGAACTATGCCTGGTCAGGATGAAGTCAGGGGAAACCCTGATGGAGGTCCGTAGCGGTTCTGACGTGCAAATCGATCGTGTGAACTGGGTATAGGGGCGAAAGACTAATCGAACCATCTAGTAGCTGGTTCCCTCCGAAGTTTCCCTCAGGATAGCTGGCACTTATATTTTTGAGTCTCATCTGGTAAAGCGAATGATTAGAGGTCTTGGGATCGAAACGATCTCAACCTATTCTCAAACTTTAAATGGGTGAGATCTCTGGCTTGCTTAAATTTATGAAGCCACGAGATTTCGGAT